>NW_016909116.1:186966-187350 GCF_001483705.2 Eufriesea mexicana
TGTCAGCCGGCCAGAAACCATTACCGTAATATCTCGCGGGGCGAAGAAGTGATTTTTAAGGAGAACGGCCCCCCATCTCGCGGCAATTTCGTCTCCCCATGGGCGGCTCAGGTTCGGTGTACGTCCTGAGTAGCCGATGCTTTTATGACGCGGACGATTATGAAAATTTCGCGTCGTTTCGGCCTTTCATCTCGTCGGAGCTGGGCTCCCGGGTTGCTCCTACATTCCTGTCACGAAGGCATCGTCCATCCTTTGCCTCTAGACTCACGTGTGTCCACGTTTTATGAGAGTCAGGTGATACACTCGTCGTTTGGAGGAAATATCGATAGTCTAATGGATGAAATATTTCAAATATAAGATCGTATTTTGGGTGAATTGACTTGA
>NW_016909117.1:0-814 GCF_001483705.2 Eufriesea mexicana
TCAAAACCGATATTCAACATTATAGTAAACAATATCTTGTTCTAACTTTAAGCACCCCCGCTCGACCGGCCGGCGAATGACTTACTTTATGCCGCCCGTGCCATATTGTACAAGTAATTTTTTAAGCATCGTTGTGGTACCGCGTTGTGTAAGAAGGATGAGGTCCACGCGGGTTTGGGTAGGAGTAAGATAATGGTGATACCCTCTTCTCAACGTGTCGCGTCACTTACGAGACATTGAACACTTCGGTGGTGTAATAAAGCGCAGTTTCTGGTGTATTTACACTTTATTACACGTTTTGTGAGTTGTATGATGATTGTGTGCAGTGTAAATTTGCCGTTTCGTCTTGCTTCGTCTTCCGTTTTGTCTTCTCGTTTTATGTGATTGACTGAGCTTCGATACCGTCTTGATGTTTTGTGTTTTACATCTTATTACCGTCTTGTGTTACTCCTCACTGTCGTCTTTCTTGTTTTACTGCTCACTGTCGTCTGATCTCTGATTTGTTTTCACTCTGTTTTGGCTACTGCCTGTCGTCTGGTTTTGTCTAGTCTTGGTTTGCTGTGATAGGAGGAAAATGAGTGTAGAAGGAAGAAAATTAGAGTTTTTTCATTGGACAAGCAGTTTTGGCGGGCTCTTGGGTTAGGAGAGGGAATATGACAGGGAAGTTTCTCCTTTTCGCATTGTTTTGTCTTGATTTATGGGTACGTCTGGTTAGCAATTTCGTGGGTCAGTCGCACCCCGCCTGTTGGGCCTGGTCTCAGGTATGACCGTCCCTAGTCCTTGTCGTGATTTATAATTGTCGATTTTATAGAGG
>NW_016909118.1:0-8987 GCF_001483705.2 Eufriesea mexicana
GCTCACCACGATATTAGTCGAAAATGTCAATAAAATTGAATGTTCCAGCCAGATTCTATGGCACTGCAATGGCTATAGCAGGCCATTAGAATCTTTCCTACATATTTACGCAAGAAAATTAGCTCACCACAATACTAGTCGAAAATGTCAATGAAATTGAATTTTCCGGCCAGATACTATAGCAATGCAATGGCTATAGCACGCCAATATAATCTGCCCTCCTTATCTATGCAGAAAAGATAGCTCACCAAGATATTAGTCGAAACTGTCAACAAAATTGAATTTTCCAGTCAGATCCCAGAGCATTGCAAAGGCTATAGCACGCCAATAAAGCCTTTCCTCCATATTTATGGAAGAAAGTTAGCTCTCCTCGTTATTAGACAAAAATGTCAATAAAATTGAATTTCCCAGGAAGATTCTATAGCATTGTAATGCCTATACCACGCCAATTGGATCTTTCCTACTTTTTTATGCGAGAAAGATAGCTCACCACGATCTTAGTCGAAAATGTCAATAAAATTGAATTTTCGAGCCTTTTTTACAGCACTGGTATGGCTATAGCACTCCATAAGGAACTATCCTCTGTATTTATGCAAGAAAGTTAGCTCACCACGATATTAGTCGAAAATGTCTATAAAATCGAACTTTCCGGACAGATTCTACAGCACTGAAATGGCTATTGCACGCCAATTGCATCGTTCCTCCTTATTTATGCCAGAAAGTTAACTCACAACGCTGTTGGTCGAAAATGTCAATAAAATTAAATTTTCCAGCCAGTTTCTTCAGTATTGCTTTGGCTATAGCACTCCGGAAGGGACTTTCCTTCTTATTTATGCAAGAAAGTTAGCTCACCACGATAATAGTGGAAAATGACAGTAAAATAAAACTTTCCAACCAGATTCCATAGCATTGAAATGGCTACAGCACGCCAATAGAATCTTTCCGCCTTATCCTGGCAAGAAGGATAGCTCACCGCGATATTAGTCGAAAATGACAATAAAATTGAACTTTCCAGCCAGATACTGCAGCATTCCAGTGGATATAGCTCTCCAAATGGATCTTTCCTTGTTACTTATGCAAGGAAGCTTGCTCACCACGATATTAGTCGAAAATGTCAATAAAATTGATTTTTCCAGTCAGATCCCAGAGCATTGCAAAGCCTATAGCACGCCAATAGTATCTTTCCTCCTTATTTACGCGAGAAAGTTAACTCTCCACGCTGTTAGTCGAAAATGTCAATCAAATTGAATTTTCCAGCCAGTTTCTGCAGCATTGCTATGGCTATAGCACTCCAGAAGGAACTTTCCTCCTTATTTATGCAGGAAGGGTAGCTCACAGCGCTATTAGTCGAAAATGTCAATAAAATTGAATTTTCCACTAAGATTCTATAGCATTGCAATGCCGATAGCACGCCAATACGATTTTGCCTCCTTATTTATTCGAGCAAGTTAGCTCACCACGATATTAGTCGAAAATGTCGATAAAATTGAATTTTCCAACTACATTCTATATCACTGCAATGTCTATAGGACCCCCATAGAGTCATCCCTCCCTATTTATGTAGGAAAGAGAGCACGCCACGATATTAGTCAAAGCTGTTAACAAAATTGATCTTGCAAGGCAGATTCTATAGTATTGCAAAGCCTATAGCACGCCAATGGAATCTTTCCTCCTTATTTATGCAAGAAAATTAGCTCACCACAGTATTAGAGGAAAATGTCAATAAAATTGAACCTTCCAGCCAGATACTATAGCAATGCAATGGCTATAGCACGCCAATATAATCTGCCCTCCTTATTTACGCACCAAAGTTAGCTCACCACGGTATTAGTGGTAACTGTCAACAAAATTGTATTTTCCAGTCAGATCCCAGAGAATTGCTATGGCTATAGCACGCCAATAGAACCTTTCCACCTTATTTATGCAAGAAAGATAGCTCTCCACGTTATTATCCAAAAATGTCAATAAAATTGCATTTTCCAGCCAGATTCTACGGCACTGCAATGGCTATAGCACACCAAAAGGTTGTTTCCTAATTACTTATGCAAGTAAAATAGCTCACCACGATATTAGGCGAAACTCTTATCAAAATTGATCTTTCCAGGCAGATTCTATAGCATTGTAAAGGCTATAGCACGCCAATTGCATCATTCCTCGTTATTTACGCAAGAAAGTTAACTCACCACGCTGTTAGTCGAAAAAGTCAATAAGATTGAATTTTCCAGCCAGATTCCAGAGCATTGCAATGGCCATAGCTCGCTAATAGAATCTTTCCTCCTTATTTGTGAAAGAAAGATAGTTCACCACGATATTAGTCGAAAATGCCAATTAAATTGAACATTCCAGCCAGATTCTATATCATTGCTCAGGCTTTAGCACGCCAATAGAATCTACCCTCCTTATTTATGTAAGAAAGATCGCTCACCACGATATTATTCGACACTGTCAATAAAATTGAACTTTCCTGCCAGATTCCATAGCATTGAAATGGCTATAGCACGCCAATTGAATCTTTCCTCCTTATTTATGCAAGAAAGGTATCTCTCCACGATATTAGTTAAAAATGTCAATGAAATTGAATTTTCCAGCCTGATTCTACTGCATTGCATTGGCTATAGCACGCCAATAGAACCTTTCCTCCTTATTTACGCAAGAAAGATAGCTCACCACGATATGAATCGAAAATGTAATCGAAAATGTCAATAAAATTGAACTTTCTGGACAGATTCTACAACAATGAAATGGCTATTGCACGCCAATTGCATCGTTCCTCCTTATTTATGCCAGAAAGTTAACTCACAACGCTGTTGGTCGAAAATGTCAATAAAATTGAACTTTCTGGACAGATTCTACAACAATGAAATGGCTATTGCACGCCAATTGCATCGTTCCTCCTTATTTATGCCAGAAAGTTAACTCACAACGCTGTTGGTCGAAAATGTCAATAAAATTGAACTTTCTGGACAGATTCTACAACAATGAAATGGCTATTGCACGCCAATTGCATCGTTCCTCCTTATTTATGCCAGAAAGTTAACTCACAACGCTGTTGGTCGAAAATGTCAATAAAATTGAACTTTCTGGACAGATTCTACAACAATGAAATGGCTATTGCACGCCAATTGCATCGTTCCTCCTTATTTATGCCAGAAAGTTAACTCACAACGCTGTTGGTCGAAAATGTCAATAAAATTGAACTTTCTGGACAGATTCTACAACAATGAAATGGCTATTGCACGCCAATTGCATCGTTCCTCCTTATTTATGCCAGAAAGTTAACTCACAACGCTGTTGGTCGAAAATGTCAATAAAATTGAACTTTCTGGACAGATTCTACAACAATGAAATGGCTATTGCACGCCAATTGCATCGTTCCTCCTTATTTATGCCAGAAAGTTAACTCACAACGCTGTTGGTCGAAAATGTCAATAAAATTGAACTTTCTGGACAGATTCTACAACAATGAAATGGCTATTGCACGCCAATTGCATCGTTCCTCCTTATTTATGCCAGAAAGTTAACTCACAACGCTGTTGGTCGAAAATGTCAATAAAATTGAACTTTCTGGACAGATTCTACAACAATGAAATGGCTATTGCACGCCAATTGCATCGTTCCTCCTTATTTATGCCAGAAAGTTAACTCACAACGCTGTTGGTCGAAAATGTCAATAAAATTGAACTTTCTGGACAGATTCTACAACAATGAAATGGCTATTGCACGCCAATTGCATCGTTCCTCCTTATTTATGCCAGAAAGTTAACTCACAACGCTGTTGGTCGAAAATGTCAATAAAATTGAACTTTCTGGACAGATTCTACAACAATGAAATGGCTATTGCACGCCAATTGCATCGTTCCTCCTTATTTATGCCAGAAAGTTAACTCACAACGCTGTTGGTCGAAAATGTCAATAAAATTGAACTTTCTGGACAGATTCTACAACAATGAAATGGCTATTGCACGCCAATTGCATCGTTCCTCCTTATTTATGCCAGAAAGTTAACTCACAACGCTGTTGGTCGAAAATGTCAATAAAATTGAACTTTCTGGACAGATTCTACAACAATGAAATGGCTATTGCACGCCAATTGCATCGTTCCTCCTTATTTATGCCAGAAAGTTAACTCACAACGCTGTTGGTCGAAAATGTCAATAAAATTGAACTTTCTGGACAGATTCTACAACAATGAAATGGCTATTGCACGCCAATTGCATCGTTCCTCCTTATTTATGCCAGAAAGTTAACTCACAACGCTGTTGGTCGAAAATGTCAATAAAATTGAACTTTCTGGACAGATTCTACAACAATGAAATGGCTATTGCACGCCAATTGCATCGTTCCTCCTTATTTATGCCAGAAAGTTAACTCACAACGCTGTTGGTCGAAAATGTCAATAAAATTAAATTTTCCAGCCAGATTCTACGGCATTGCATTGGCTATAGCACGCCAATAGAATCTTTCCTCATTATTCATGCAAGTAAGTAAGCTCACCACTATATTAGTCGAAAATGTCAATAAAATTGAACTTTCCGGACAGATTCTACAACAATGAAATGGCTATTGCACGCCAATTGCATCGTTCCTCCTTATTTTTGCAAGAAAGTTAACTCACAACGCTGTTGGTCGAAAATGTCAATAAAATTAAATTTTCCAGCCAATTTCTTCAGCATTGCTTTGGCTATAGCACTCCAGAAGGAACTTGCCTCCTTAGTTATGCAAGAAAGTTAGCACACCACGATATTAGTGGAAAATGACAGTAAAATAGAACTTTCCAGCCAGATTCCAGAGCATAGCAATGGCCATAGCTCGCCAACAGAATCTTTCCTCCTTATTTATGCAAGGAAGATAGCTCACCACGATATTAGTCGAAACTGTCAATAAAATTGAATTTTGCTATTGCACGCCAATTGCATCGTTCCTCCTTCTTTTTTGTGCGAGAAAGTTAACTCACCACGATATTAGTCGAAACTGTCAATAAAATTGAATTTTGCTATTGCACGCCAATTGCATCGTTCCTCCTTCTTTTTTGTGCGAGAAAGTTAACTCACCACGATATTAGTCGAAACTGTCAATAAAATTGAATTTTGCTATTGCACGCCAATTGCATCGTTCCTCCTTCTTTTTTGTGCGAGAAAGTTAACTCACCACGATATTAGTCGAAACTGTCAATAAAATTGAATTTTGCTATTGCACGCCAATTGCATCGTTCCTCCTTCTTTTTTGTGCGAGAAAGTTAACTCACCACGATATTAGTCGAAACTGTCAATAAAATTGAATTTTGCTATTGCACGCCAATTGCATCGTTCCTCCTTCTTTTTTGTGCGAGAAAGTTAACTCACCACGATATTAGTCGAAACTGTCAATAAAATTGAATTTTGCTATTGCACGCCAATTGCATCGTTCCTCCTTCTTTTTTGTGCGAGAAAGTTAACTCACCACGATATTAGTCGAAACTGTCAATAAAATTGAATTTTGCTATTGCACGCCAATTGCATCGTTCCTCCTTCTTTTTTGTGCGAGAAAGTTAACTCACCACGATATTAGTCGAAACTGTCAATAAAATTGAATTTTGCTATTGCACGCCAATTGCATCGTTCCTCCTTCTTTTTTGTGCGAGAAAGTTAACTCACCACGATATTAGTCGAAACTGTCAATAAAATTGAATTTTGCTATTGCACGCCAATTGCATCGTTCCTCCTTCTTTTTTGTGCGAGAAAGTTAACTCACCACGATATTAGTCGAAACTGTCAATAAAATTGAATTTTGCTATTGCACGCCAATTGCATCGTTCCTCCTTCTTTTTTGTGCGAGAAAGTTAACTCACCACGATATTAGTCGAAACTGTCAATAAAATTGAATTTTGCTATTGCACGCCAATTGCATCGTTCCTCCTTCTTTTTTGTGCGAGAAAGTTAACTCACCACGATATTAGTCGAAACTGTCAATAAAATTGAATTTTGCTATTGCACGCCAATTGCATCGTTCCTCCTTCTTTTTTGTGCGAGAAAGTTAACTCACCACGATATTAGTCGAAACTGTCAATAAAATTGAATTTTGCTATTGCACGCCAATTGCATCGTTCCTCCTTCTTTTTTGTGCGAGAAAGTTAACTCACCACGATATTAGTCGAAACTGTCAATAAAATTGAATTTTGCTATTGCACGCCAATTGCATCGTTCCTCCTTCTTTTTTGTGCGAGAAAGTTAACTCACCACGATATTAGTCGAAACTGTCAATAAAATTGAATTTTGCTATTGCACGCCAATTGCATCGTTCCTCCTTCTTTTTTGTGCGAGAAAGTTAACTCACCACGATATTAGTCGAAACTGTCAATAAAATTGAATTTTGCTATTGCACGCCAATTGCATCGTTCCTCCTTCTTTTTTGTGCGAGAAAGTTAACTCACCACGATATTAGTCGAAACTGTCAATAAAATTGAATTTTGCTATTGCACGCCAATTGCATCGTTCCTCCTTCTTTTTTGTGCGAGAAAGTTAACTCACCACGATATTAGTCGAAACTGTCAATAAAATTGAATTTTGCTATTGCACGCCAATTGCATCGTTCCTCCTTCTTTTTTGTGCGAGAAAGTTAACTCACCACGATATTAGTCGAAACTGTCAATAAAATTGAATTTTGCTATTGCACGCCAATTGCATCGTTCCTCCTTCTTTTTTGTGCGAGAAAGTTAACTCACCACGATATTAGTCGAAACTGTCAATAAAATTGAATTTTGCTATTGCACGCCAATTGCATCGTTCCTCCTTCTTTTTTGTGCGAGAAAGTTAACTCACCACGATATTAGTCGAAACTGTCAATAAAATTGAATTTTGCTATTGCACGCCAATTGCATCGTTCCTCCTTCTTTTTTGTGCGAGAAAGTTAACTCACCACGATATTAGTCGAAACTGTCAATAAAATTGAATTTTGCTATTGCACGCCAATTGCATCGTTCCTCCTTCTTTTTTGTGCGAGAAAGTTAACTCACCACGATATTAGTCGAAACTGTCAATAAAATTGAATTTTGCTATTGCACGCCAATTGCATCGTTCCTCCTTCTTTTTTGTGCGAGAAAGTTAACTCACCACGATATTAGTCGAAACTGTCAATAAAATTGAATTTTGCTATTGCACGCCAATTGCATCGTTCCTCCTTCTTTTTTGTGCGAGAAAGTTAACTCACCACGATATTAGTCGAAACTGTCAATAAAATTGAATTTTGCTATTGCACGCCAATTGCATCGTTCCTCCTTCTTTTTTGTGCGAGAAAGTTAACTCACCACGATATTAGTCGAAAATGCCAATAAAATTGAACATTCCAGCCAGATTCTATATCATTGCAAAGGCTTTAGCACGCCAATAGAATCTTTCCTCCTTATTTATGAAAGAAAGATAGTTCACCACGATATTAGTCGAAAATGCCAATAAAATTGAACATTCCAGCCAGATTCTATATCATTGCAAAGGCTTTAGCACGCCAATAGAATCTACCCTCCTTATTTATGTAAGAAAGATATCTCACCACGATATTAGTCGAAACTGTCAATAAAATTGAATATTCCAGCCAGATTCTGCAGCATTGCAATGGCTATAGCACTCCAAAAGGATCCTTGCTTCTTATTTATGCAAGAAGGGTGGCTCACCACGTTATTAGTCGAGAATGTCAGTAAAATTGAATTTTCCAGGCTGATTCCTGAGCATTGCACTGGCTATAGCACGCCAATAGAATCTTTCCTCCTTATTTATGCAAGAAAGTTAGCAGTACACGATAGTAGTCAAAAATGTCAATAAAATTGAATTTTCCAGCCAGATTCTACGGCATTGCAATGGCTATAGCACTCCAAAAGGATCCTTGCTTCTTATTTATGCAAGAAGGGTGGCTCACCACGTTATTAGTCGAGAATGTCAGTAAAATTGAATTTTCCAGGCTGATTCCTGAGCATTGCACTGGCTATAGCACGCCAATAGAATCTTTCCTCCTTATTTATGCAAGAAAGGTATCTCTCCACGATATTAGTCGAAAATGTCAATAAAATAAAATTTTCCAGCCAGATTCTACGGCATTGCATTGGCTATAGCACGCCAATAGAGCCTTTCCTCCTTATTTACGCAAGAAAGATAGCTCACCACGATATTAGTCGAAACTGTCAACAAAATTGAATTTTCCAGTCAGATCCCAGAGCATTGCAATGGCTATAGCACGCCAATGGAATCTTTCCTACCATTCTTATGCAAGAAAGTTAGCTCTCCATGTTATTTGCCAAAAATGTCAATAAAATTGAATTTCCCTGGTATACTCTATAGCATTGCAATGCCTATACCAGGACAACAGGATCCTTCCTACTTTTTTGTGCGAGAAAGTTAACTCACCACGATATTAGTCGAAGATGTCAGTAAAATTGAATTTTTCAGCCGGAGTCTGAAGCATTGGAATGGAGATAGCACTCCAAAAGGATCCTTGCTCCTTAGTTATGCAAGACGGGTTGCTCACCACGATATTAGTCGAGAATGTCAGTAAAATTGTATTTTCCAGCCAGATTCCAGAGCACTGCAATGGCTATAGCACGCCAATTGAATCTTCCCTCCTTATTTATGCAAGAAAGTTATATCGCCACGATATTGGCTAAAAATGTCAATAAAATTCAATTTTCCAGCCTGATTCTTCTGTATTGCATTGGCTATAGCACGCCAATAGAATCTTTCCTCATTATTCATGCAAGTAAGTAAGCTCACCACGATATTAGTCGAAACTGTCAATAAAATTGGACTTTCCAGCCAGATTCCATAGCATTGAAAAGGCTACAGCACGCCAATACAATCTACCCTCCTTATTTATGCAGAAAAGATAGCTCACCACGATATTAGCCGAAAATGTCAATAAAATTGAATTTTCCACGAAGATTCTATAGCATTGCAATGCCGTTAGCACGCCAATACGATCTTGCCTAATTATTTATGCGAGCAAGTTAGCTCACCACGATATTA
>NW_016909119.1:0-630 GCF_001483705.2 Eufriesea mexicana
TAGCACAATAGTCCATGTTATCCTCTCCTAGCCTAACATACTGTGGCATAACCAAACGCAAGCAGACACAACGTAACGTGCAGCGACCACTATTGCTGGCCCCCGTAGACCCAAGCTGAATATGCTAGAGCCCAGTAGAGCGCAGAAATCGAACTCATTGCAGTGAAAAGCACAAGAGTCAGAGATATACTGTACCAAACCTATCCTAACGTAAACTAGCAAAACGTAACATAACTAAACCTAGCGTGCAGCGACCACTCTTGCTGGCGTCCCCGGTTGCAAGCGGAATATGATAGAGCGCAGTAGAGCACAGACGTTGTCGGGATATCAGTGCTGAGCCTAATAGTCAGCGCTAATTCAACCTAACCCAACCTGAGCAAACCTAACAAAACGTTAACAAACATAACCTAACTTGCCGCGACCAGCATTGCTGGCATCCAAAGAGAAGCAGTCTACCCCAAGAAGTCAAAGCTATACGTACCTAACTCAAGCAAACGTAACCTAGCCAAGTGTAACGTAGCACAGCCTACCGTTCCGAGGCCAAAATATCTGCCCCCCCCCCAGAGCCAAGCAGCGCATATTTGAGCACAGCAGAGCGCAGAAATCCAACGAATAGCAGCGTATAGCGCA
>NW_016909120.1:0-1186 GCF_001483705.2 Eufriesea mexicana
ACCTGTCCCGACGTAACCTGACCTGACCTGACCCTACCTGGCCTGGCCTGGCCTGACCTGGCCAGCCCTCTCCTGACCTGACCTGACCTGACCTTACCTGTCTTGACCTGACTTGACCTGACCTTGCCTGACCTGGCCTGACCTGAACAGACCTGAACTGACATCTTCTGCCCTGACCTGCCCTGACCTGCCCTGACCTGCCCTGACCTGCCCTGACCTGCCCTGACCTGCCCTGACCTGCCCTGACCTGCCCTGACCTGCCCTGACCTGCCCTGACCTGCCCTGACCTGCCCTGACCTGCCCTGACCTGCCCTGACCTGCCCTGACCTGCCCTGACCTGCCCTGACCTGCCCTGACCTGCCCTGACCTGCCCTGACCTGCCCTGACCTGCCCTGACCTGCCCTGACCTGACCTGATCTGACCTGACCTGCCTGACCAAGACCGAACTGACATGATCTCACCTGTCCCGAACTGTCCCGACCTGACCTGACCTCTGCTGGCTTGAACTGACGTTACCTGACATGACCTGGCCTGACTGCTCTGACCTGACCTGACCTAACCTGACCTGACCCTACCTGGCTTTGCCTGGCCCGACCTGACCTGACCTGGCCTGACCTGACCTCACCTGAATTGACCTGTCCTCTCCTCGCGTGAACTGAACTGACCTGACCTCACCAGAAGAGACCTGACCAGACCTGACCGGTATGATCTGACCTGACCTGGCCTGACCAGGCCCGAACTGACCTGACCTCACCAGAAGAGACCTGACCAGACCTGACCGGTATGATCTGACCTGACCTGGCCTGACCTGACCTCACCTGAATTGACCTGTCCTCTCCTCGCGTGAACTGAACTGACCTGACCTCACCAGAAGAGACCTGACCAGACCTGACCGGTATGATCTGACCTGACCTGGCCTGACCTGAACTGACCTGAACTGCCATCATCTGACCAGACCTGACCTGACCTGACCGGTCCTGGTTTAACCTGACCTGACCTGACCTGACCTCTCCTGACCTGAACTGACCTTACCTGTCCTGCCCTGACCTGACCTGACTCATCTGACATGGCCTGACGTAACCTGACCTCTCCCGACATAACCAGACATGACCAGACCCTACCTGGCCTGGCCTCGCCTGACCTGGCCAGCCCTGGCCTGACCTGACCTGACCTGACCTGACCTGAC
>NW_016909120.1:1223-1586 GCF_001483705.2 Eufriesea mexicana
TGACATGACCTGACCTGACTTGACCTGACCTTGACTGACCTGGCCTGACCTGAACTGACCTGACCTGACCTGACTTGACCTGTCCTCTCCTGACGTGTACTGAACTGACCTGACCTGCGCGGAAGAGACCTGACCTGACCTGACCGGACTGATCAGACCTGACCTCACCTGACAAGGCCTGACCTGACCTGAACGGACTGATCCGACCTGACCTGACCTGACTGATCTGACCTGACCTGACCTGAACTTACCTGACCTGACCTGACTTGACCTGTCCTCTCCTGACCTGAACTGAAATGACCTGACCTGCTCGGAAGAGACCTGACCTGACCTAACAGGACTGATCTGACCTGACCTGACCTG
>NW_016909120.1:1606-3157 GCF_001483705.2 Eufriesea mexicana
GACCTGACCTTACCAGACCTGACCTGACCTGACCTGACCTGACCTGACCTGACCTGACCGGACTCGACCTGACCCGACCTGTCCTGTCCTGGCCTGAACAGACATTACCTGACCTGACCTGACCTGAACTGACTCTTCTGACCTGACCTGACCTAACCTGCACTGATCCTACATGGCCTCGCCTGGCCTCACCTGTCCTGACCTGATCTGACCTGACCTATCATGGCCTGACCTGGCCTGACCTGACCTGACCTGACCTGCCCTGACCTGACCTAATCAATCCCGACCTGTCCTAACATGACCTTACCCGACCTGAACTGAACTGACCTGACCTGACCAGAAGAGGCTTGACCTGACCTGATCAGTCCCGACCTAACCTGACCTGAAATGGCCCGACCTGGCCTGACCTGCACTGACCTGACTGATCTGACCTGACCTGATCTGACCTGACCTGACCTGACCTGACCTGTCCTCTTCTGACCTGAACTGAACTGACCTGACCTGACAAGAAGAGACCTGACCTGACCTGACCGGACTGATCTGACCTGACCTGGCCTGAGCAGGCCCGAACTGACCTGACGTCAGCTGTCCCGACATTGCCTGGCCTGACTTGGAGGTGCCAGTCCTGGCCTTATCTGAAGTGACCTGAACTGACATCATCTGACCTGTCCTGACCTGACATGACCTGACCTTATCTGACCTGACCTGGCCTGACCTAACCTCAACTTACCTGACCTGACCTGACTGATCTGACATGACCTGGACCTGAACTGAACTAACCTGACCTGACTGGAAGAGACCTGACCCGACCTGACAGGACTGATCTGACCTGACCTCACCTGAATTGACCTGTCCTCTCCTCACCTGAACTGAACTGACCTGACCTGACCAGAAGAGACCTGACCTGACCTGACCGGTATGATCTAACCTGAACTGGCCTGACCAGGCCCGAACTGACCTGACCTCGCCTGCCCGACATTGCCTGGCCTGACTTGGCCCTGCCAGACATGGCCTCACCTGACCGGAGGGGACAAGAACTGACCTGACATAACCTGAACTCTCCTGGCCTGAAATGAGCTGACATGACCTGACCTGACATGACACGACCTGACCTGAACTGACCTGACATGCCCAGACATGGCATGACCTGACTTGACCAGACCTGACCTGACCTGACCTGCCCTGACCTGACCTAGTCAATCCTGACCTGTCATAACATGACCTGGCCTGACCTGACCTGACCTGACCTGACATGACCTGACCTGACCTGACCTGACCTGACCTGACCTGACCTGACCTGACCTGACCTGACCTGACCTGGACAGACCTGACTTGACCTGACCTGACCTACCTGACCTGACCTGACCTGGCCTGTCCTGACTTGAACCGACCTTACCTGACCTAATCTGACCCGACTGATCTTACCTGATGTGACCTGACCTTACCTGACACGACCTAGCATCGCATGGCCTGGCCATGCCTGACCTTACCTGACGTGACCTGACATGACCTGACCTGACTTGACCTGACCTTGCCTGACCTGGCCGGACC
>NW_016909121.1:0-936 GCF_001483705.2 Eufriesea mexicana
TCGGTGAATAGAACGAATAACGCCTTCAATCCAATGACAAGTACAGCCTTGTACTTGCCAGAGGATAGGTCTATTGAAAATATATAATCTGTTATAGCTTGGTGAATAGATCGCCTAACGCCTTCGATGGAATGGCAGGTACAGCCACCTACTTGCCGGAGAAACGGTCTACTCAAAATCTATAATCCGTTATAGCTTGGTGAATAGATCGCCTAACGCCTGCAATCCAATGGCAAGCACAGCCATCTACTTGCCAGAGAATACTCCTATTCAAACTCTATATTCTGTTACAGCTTGGAGAATAGGTCGCCTAACGTCTTCAACCAATGGCAAGCATAGCCATCTACTTGCCAGAGAATAGGTCTATTCAAAATCTATAGAATATAACCTGCTATATCATGGTGAATAGACCGCCTATCGCCTTGAATCCAATGGCAAGTACAGCCATCTACTTGCCAGAGAATAGGTCTATTCAAAATCTATAATCTGTTATAGCTTGGGGAATAGGTCGCCTAACAACCTCAACCAATGGTAAGTACAGCCATCTACTTGCCAAAGACTTGGTCTATTCAAAATCTGTTACCTGTTATTGCTTGGAGAATAGATCGCCAAACGCCTACAATCCAATGGCAGGTACAGCTATCTACTTGCCAGAGAATAGGTCTATTCAAAGTCTGTAACCTGCTATAGCATGGTGAACAGATGACCTAACGCCTTCAATCCAATCTCAAGTAATGCCAACTACATGCCGGGGAATAGGTCCATTCAAAATCTATAACCTGTTATAGCATGGAGAATAGATCGCTTAACGCTTTCAATCCAATGGAAGAGTACAGCCATCTATATGCCTGGGAATAGGTGTATTCAAAATCCATAACCTGTTATAGCTTGGAGAATAGGTCGCCTAACGTCTTCAACCAATGGCAAGTACAGCCA
>NW_016909122.1:0-873 GCF_001483705.2 Eufriesea mexicana
TACCCTAACCAACCGTAGAGAAACCAGACCTAACGTGACGCGACCACTATTTCTGGCTTCCCCAAAAACAGGCATAATATGGTAGGGCATAATAGAGCACACGGGTTCGTAGAATGGCCGCGCATAGCGCGAAT
Source organism: Eufriesea mexicana (assembly GCF_001483705.2). Classification (NCBI taxonomy): domain Eukaryota; kingdom Metazoa; phylum Arthropoda; class Insecta; order Hymenoptera; family Apidae; genus Eufriesea; species Eufriesea mexicana. The sequence continues at coordinate 135 of NW_016909122.1, forward strand.
GACAAAGGTATACTCACCGAACCCAAACAACTCTAACCTGTCCAAACGTAAGCAAGCCCAATCTAACGCGCTGCGGCCGTTATTACTTTAATTCCCAGAGCAAAGCAGGTAATATTAGAATACAGTAGACCGCAGAAATCCACAGAATAGCAGCGTACAGCACAAGAGGCATAGCTACCCTAGCCCAACATAACCAAACACAGTAAAGCAAAACGTAACCTAACGCAACCTAACGTGCCAAGACTCCAGTTGCTGACCACCCCAGAGCAAAGCAGAATATACTAGAGCACAGGAGATCGCAAGAATCCGCCACACCGTAGTGCAAAGCAGATAAGTCTAAAATAAGTCTAAAATATCATAACCTAGCCTGACATAACCTAACATATCCAATTGAAGATTAGCACAACTTAACGTGCAGAGACCACCATTGCTGGCGTCCACAGCGCCAAGCAGAGCACGATACAGGAGGGCAGAGCGCAGAAGTCCACAGCGTCGCAGTGCGTAGCCAAAGAGTCGAAGTTGCCCAATCCTAGCAGAGCCAAACGTAACATAACCGAACGTTGCTTAACTCAACCAAACGTACCGAGACCAATATTGCTGGCCACCACAGCGCCATGCGGAACATATTAGAGGACACGAGAACGCCGGCATACATATAATCTGACCTAACTAAGTGTAACATAAGCAGACGCAACGTAACCCAAGCTTACGTGCAACAACCGCTATTGCTGGTCCCACA
>NW_016909123.1:0-66736 GCF_001483705.2 Eufriesea mexicana
GCTACGTTTGGTTAGGTTAGCATAGGGCTGGCTAGCTTATGTCACCTTTGGCTTTTTTTCTCTACAGTTCCTGGTCTACGGAATTCTGCGCGCTACTTTCGTCTAATATGGCTTGCATCGCGGCGGGGAGGCCTACAAGAGTGGTATGGGCACGTTAGGCTGGCTTACTTTACGCTTTGTTGTTACGTTTGGCATGGTTAGGATAGGATAGCCTTGACTCCTGTGCTATGCACTGCTATTCGGGTTATTTCTGCGCTCTGCATTGTTGTACAACACAGTGCTATACAATGATGGTGCCATTAATAGCGGTCGCGGCACGTTAGGTAGACTTTGGTTGCGTTCGAGTATTTTAAGATTAATGCTAGGAGTGGATAGCTGTGGCTTTTGAGCTATGCACTGCAATACGGAGGATTTCAGCATATTTCTGTGCCCTAACATGTTCAGCTTGGAAGCGGGAAAGCATGCAATAGTTGCCTCGGCACGTTACGGTTAGGCTAGGATACCGTTGGATTTTGAACTTTAAACGGCAATGCGCCAGGTTTCTGCGCTCTACTATGCTCTGGCATATTCTGACTGGCTCTGTGAAGGTCAGAAATACAGGCCTAGACACGTTAGGTTGAGTTACTTTTCGTTTGGTTATGTTACGATTGGTTTGGTTAGGAGGGGATACCATAGACTTTTCTGCTATACACGGATATTCGTTCGATTTCTGCGCTCTACGTAGCTGTAATATGCCCTACCTTGTTCCGGGAGGTCGTCAACAGCGGTTTAGGATCGATAGGTGGAGTTAGGTTAAATTTGATTGTGTTATGTTTGGTCAAGTTAGGCTAGGACAGCTACCACTTTTGTGGTATACACAAATATTCGTCGGATTTCTGCGCTGTGCTGTGCTCTAGTATATTCTGCTTGCCTATTGGGTAACTGGCGATAGTGGTCTTGGCACGTTAGCTTGAGATAGGCATCGTATGTTTCGGTTACGTTGGTAAGGTTTAGGTTTGGATAATTTTGACTTTTCAGCTATACACAGCGATTCTATGTATTTCGGCGCACTACTCTCCTCTAACATGTTCTGCTTTGCTCTGCGGAGGCCAGCGATAGTGTTCGCGCCACGTTAGGTTGAGCTGTGTTACGTATGACTGTGTCACGATTGGTTAGGTTAGAAGAAAGTAGCTACGACTTTTGTGCCATACACTGCTGTGTTATGTGTTTCTGCGCTCTTCCGTGCCCTAATTTGTTCAGCTTGGATACGGAAAGGCAAACAATAGAGGACTCGGCACGTTATGATGTGTTAAGCTAGGTTTGGATATGTTAGGTTTGGTCAGGTTGGGTAAAGGTATCTTTGACTTTTGTGCTTTACGCTGCACTGCGGCGCTTTTCTACCCTCTACAGCGCACTAGTATGTGCCGCTTGGCACTGGGGTAGCCAGGAATAGTGGTTTCGGCACATTAGGTAGTGGTAGGATACGTTCGGCTATGTTACGTTAGCTTAGCTTATGTTTGGATAGCTTCGACTTTTCCGCTACAAATTGCGATTCTATGGATCTTTGCGCTCTACGCTCCTCTAATATGCTCCGATTGGCCCAGTGGAGGCCAGCAATACTGTTCGCTGAACGTTCGGTTGAATTACGTTACGTTCGGCTAGGTTAGGTTAGGTTGGGTTTGGTCAGGACATATTCGACCTCATGCCATTCACTGCAATGCGGTCGATTTCTACGCTCTACTGATGTCTAGTGTATTCTGCTTGGCTTCGTGGACGTCAGAACCAGTGGTGTAGGGCGGTTAGGTGGAGTTACGTTACATTCGGATATGTTCGGTTTGTTTTGGGTGGGTTAGGTTATATTCGACATCTGTTCTGTACACTGTAATGCGATGGATTTCTGCGCTCCTCTATGCTCCTCTATGCTCTGATTGGCTCTGAGCAGGCCGGCAACTCCGTTTTCGGCATGTTAGGTTGAGTTAGGCTACGTTTGGGTGGACAAGGTTGGGTCATGTTTGGCTATGATGGCTTCTACTCTTGTACTATACACTGCTGTTCGTTGTATTATTGCTCTCTGCTGTGATATAGTATATTCTACTTGTATCTGGGGAATCCAGCAATAGCGGTCTCCGCATGTTAAGTTAAGTTAGATTGCGTTCGGTTACATAATGTTTGGTCAGTATAGGAAATGGTAGCTGTGACTTTTGTGCTGAACGCAGCTATTCGGCGTATTTCTTCGATCTACATTGCTCTACCCTTCTCTCCTTGGTCCTAGGGAGGACTGCAGTAGCGCTCCCGGCACGATAGTGTGATTTAGGTTGCGTTCGGTTCGGTTATGATTGTTTGGGTTAGGTTCGGATAGTTTTGACTTTCTTTTGCAAAGACTGTTATTTGGTGGATTTTTGCGCTCTACTCTGCTCTACTGCAGTCTTCTCGACAATGGGGATGCCTGCAATAGTGGTCGCTGCAAGTTAGGTTGCGTCAGGTTATGTTTGGTTGTGTTACGATTGGTTAGGTTAGGAGAGGATAACTTTGACTTTTGCGCTGTACACTGCAATTCGTCGGATATTTGCACTCTACTGTGCTCTAGTATGTGCATGTTGTCTCAGAGAAAGAGAGCGATAGTGGCGTCGGCACGTTACGTTGAGTTAGACTACGTTCGGTTATGTCAGGCTAGGCCAGGTTAGGTTAGTGTGTCTTCGACCGTTGTGCTTCACACTGCAATGCAGCGGATCCCTGCGCACCACGGTGCTGTGGTATATTCCGGTTGCATATGTGGAGGTCAGCAATAATGGTCTAGGCACGTTAGGTTGAGTTATGTGACGCTTGCTTAGGTTAGGTTAGGATAGGATTGGTCAGGATGTCTTTGACTTTTGTGCTATTCACTGCAATGCGGTAGAATTCTACGCTCTACTGTGCTCTAGCATATACTGCTTGGCTTTGCGGAGGCCAGAGGTAATGATCGCTTCACGTCAGATTGTGTTATGTTACGTCTGGTTATGTTACGTTTGGTTAGGTTAGGCTAGGATAGCTACGACTTTTATGCTATACACTGCTATGCGGTGGACTTCAGCGCTCTCCTGTGTCCCAATACCTTCAGCTTGAACGCGGAAAGGCAAGCAATTGTGGCCTCGGCACGTTACACTTCGTTAGGCTACGTTTGGATAGGTTAGGCTAGGTCAACTTAGGATATCTTTGGCTTCTGTGCTTTACACCGCATTGCGCCTGATTTCTGCGCTCTACTGGGCTTTGGTATATTCTGATTGGCTCTGAGGAGGTCAGCAATACTGATCTAGGCACGATAGGTAAAGTTATGTTACGTTTGGTTACGGTACGACTGATATCAGGTTAGGGTAGGATAGCATAGACTGTTCAACTATACAGGGACATTCGGCCGATTTCTGCGCTGTACGTTGCTCTAATATGACCTACTTGCCTCTGGGATGTCAGCAAAACTGGTGTAGTGCCGTTAGGTTGAGTTATGTTATGTTTGTTAATATTACGTTTGAAGAGGTTATGACACGATATAGTAGCCTTCTATGCTATACATGGCGATTCGGTGAATTTCTACGCTCTACATTGTTGTACAATGCACTGCTTTACCCTGCGGAGGGCAGTAGGGGAGGTCTCGGAACGTTGGGGGGCGACAGGCTACGTTTGGTTGTGTTACGCTTGTACAGGGGAGGGCATGATAACTTTGACTCTTGTGATATACAATGCTTTAGGGTGGACTTCTGCGCTCTACTGTGCTCTAATATGCTCTTCCTGGATTTGGGGAAGCCAGCAGTAGTGGTCGTGCCGCGTTAGGTTCAGTTAGGTTACGTTTGATTACGTTACGATTGGCTAGGTTAGGAGGTTCTAGCTTCGGCTTTTGCGTTATACACTTCTCTTCGGCGGATTTCTGCACTCTACTCTGCTCTAACACGTTCACCTTGTCTCTGGGTGTGCCTACATTAGTGGTATCGTCATTTTACGTTGTGTTAGGCTGCGCTCGGTTAGGTCAGGTTAGGGCAGGGTAGGTTGGGATATCATCGGATTTTGTGCTATACAATGCAATGCGGCGGGATTCAGCGCTCTACTGTGCACTAGTATATTTTAGTAGGCTCTGCGGATGCCACCAAGAGTCTCGGCAATATAGGTGGAGCTACGCTACTTTTGCTTAGACTGTCTTGGCTGGGTTAGGTTTGCATAACTTTGGTTTTCGTGGCATTCACGGATATTCGTCGGACTTCTGCGCTCTGCTGTGCTCCGTTATGCTCCGATTGGCATTGTGGAGGCCAGAAATACTGGTCGCTCAACGTTAGGTTGAGTCATGTTACGTTTGATATGTCACGGTTGGTTAGGTCAGGAGAGGGTGGCTTCGACTACTTTGCTACAAACTGCTTTTCGGCGGATTCCTGCACCCTGCAGTGAAGTCATGTATCCAGCTTGTCTATGGTGAAGACAGCAACAGTGGTCTCGGCAGGTTATGTTGTGTTATGCTACGTTCGGATTGGTTACGTTAGGCCTGGGTAAGATAGGGTATCTTCGCATATTGTGTTTACACTGCAACGCCGCGGATTTCGGTGGTCTACTGCGCGCTAGTTTATCCTGCTATGTCTTGTGGAGGTCAACACTAGTGGTCTAGGCGCGTTAGGTGTTTTCGGTTACGTTTGGTTATGTTACGTTTCGTTAGGTTAGGAATCGTTGGACCTAACTTATGCATCGCCGCGAATGTCTGTAGTCCACTCTGCTCTAGTATATTTCGCTCGTCTCTGGAGGCTAGCAACAGTATTAGCGGCGCGATATATATAGTTAGGTTACGTTTGTTAGGTTAGGACAGGGTAGCTCTGACTTTTGTGCCGTTCCCTGCTTTTCGCTGGATTTCTGCACTCTACTGTGCTCTAATATTCTCTGCTTGTCGTTGGGGAGGACAGCAATAGTGGTCTCGACACGTTAGGTTGCGTTAGGCTATGTTTGGATAGGTTAGGTTATGTCAGGTTTATTTAGTCTATCTTCGACTTTTGTGCTTTACACTTCATTGCGGCGGATTTATACGCACTACTGTTTTCTAGTATACTCTGCTTTACTCTGTGGAGGTCAGCATTAGTGGTCTAGGCACGTTAGATTTAGCTAGGTTATGCTACATTGTGCTACGTTTGCTTGGGTTAGGCTTAGATAGCCTTGACCTTTGTGCTCTGCACTGATATGCGGTGGATTTCTGCGCACTACTGTGATCTAATATTCCCTGCTTTGCTCTGGGACTTTCGGTAATATTGGCCGAGGCGGGGTAGGTTTAATTAGCTTACGTTTCGATAGGTTAGGTTTCTTTGCATTAGGTTAGGATGTCTTCGACCTTCCTGCTATACACTGCCCTTCTGTTGACTTCTGCGCTCCACTCTCTTCTAATATGCACTGCTCGGCGATGGAGGGCCAGCAATAGTGTGCTTGGCACGTTAGGTTTGGTTATATTACGTTCGGTAACGTTTGATTTGGTCAGGTTAGGACGGGATAGCTATGACTTTTGAGCTACACACTACTATGCTGTGCATTTCTGCGCACTACTGCTAACAAATGTACTCAGCCGGCCTTTGTCTAGGACAACAATAGCGGTCTCAGCACGTGACTTTGGGATGGGTTACGTTCGGTTATGTCAGGATTGGATAAGTTGGGAAAGGATAGCTACAACTATTGTGCTGACACTTATATTCGGTAGACTTTTGCGGTCTGTTGTGCTGTAATACGTTCTGCTTGTCGCAAGGGAGGCCAGCAATTATGTTCATGGCACGATAGGTTGAGCTATGTTACGTTTGGTTATGTTAAGTTTGTATATATAAGGACAGGATAGCTATGACTTTTGCGCTATTCAATGCTGCTCGGTGTTTTTCTGCGCTCTACGGCAGTCTAATATTCTTTGCTTGGCTCTGTGGAGGCCAGCATTATTGATCTCGGCACTTTAGGTTGAGTTATGTTACGTTTGCTTAGGTTAAGTTGTGTCAAGCTCGGTCAGGTTGTATTTGACTTTCGTGCTATACACTGCGATTCGGAGCATTTCTGTACTCGCCTGTGCTCTACTATATACTGGTTGGCCCTGGGAAGGCCACCAGCAGTCGCTGCTAGTTATGTTGAGTTATGCTACGTTTGGCTAGGTTAGGATAGGGCAGGTTATGCCAGTATAACTACCTCTCTTGCCCTATTAACTGCAATGCGGTAGATTTCTGCGCTATTATGTACCCTGGTACAATCTTCTTGCCTCTGCGGGTTCGAGCGATCGTGACCTCGTCAAGTTAGATTGAGTTATGTTACGTTCGGACATGTCACGTTTGGCTAGGTTTGGACTGACTACATTGACTTTTGTCCCTTACACTGCTATCCAGTGGATTTCTGTGGTCTACCGTGCCCTACTGAATGCTGCTTTGCTCCGGGGAGGCCAGGAGTAGTGGCCGCGGCAGGTCATGTTGTATCACGCTGCGTTTGGTTAGGTTAGATTAGGTCAGGTTGGGTTAGCTACCTACGGCTATTGTGCTATTCACTCTTATGGCGGTGGATCACTGCGCTCTACTGTGCTGGAGTGCATTTTGCTTGTCTCTGTGGATGCCAGCTCTGGTGGCCTCGCCATGACATGCTGCGCTTGGCTACTTATGGATGCGCTATGATTGGCTTGTTTAGGATAGGCTACATTGGCTTTTGTGCTCTAATATTCTCCGCTTGGCTCTGCGGGTGCCAGAAATATTGGTCTCGTCACGTCATGCTTAGTTATGCTACGTTTGGATAGGTTAGGTATGGTCAGGTTAGGTCAGGGTATGTCTGACGTTTGTGCTGTACACCGCAATGCGGTGTATTTCTGCGCTATGCTGTGCTTTGGAGCATTCTTCTTCTCCCTATTGAGGTGAGAAATTGTGGTCTCATCGGGTTCGGCTGAGTTACGTTACGTATGGACATGTCACCTTTGGCTAGGTTAGGAGTCGCTACATTGACTTCAGTGCTTTACATTGCTTTTCGGCGGATTTCTGACATCTACTATGCTCTACTGCGTTCTGCTTTGCTCTGGGGATGTTAGGAGCAGTAGTCGCGACACATCATATTGGTATATGCAGTGTTTGTTTATGTTATATTATGTCAGGTTAGTCTAGTGTATCTACGTGCATTGTGGCATTCACTGCAATGCGGTGGATCGCTGCGCTATAATATGCTCTAATGCATGCTGCCTGTCACTGTCGACGCCAGCAATAGCGATCTCGTAAGGTTAGGTATCCTTTGGCTACGTTTGGATGTCCTACGTTTGGCTAGGTTTCGATAGGCTGCTTTGAATTTTGTGCTATTCACTGCTATTCGGTGTATTTCTGCGCTGCACTGCGCTCTACTATATTATGCTTAGAACTGGGAATGCCCCAACTGCGGCCGAGGCACGTGACGTTGATGTAGGCTACGTTTGATTATGTTACGTTAGCTTGCGTTATGTCCGGGTTGGTTTTATTTTCGCGCTGTATACTGCGAATCTATGGATTTCTGCGCTCTAATGTCCTCTAGTGAGTTCTGATCGACTCTGTGGAGGCCAGCAATTGTGGCCGGGGTATGTTAGGTAGAGCTATGTTACGTTTGGCTGTGCTACGATTAGGTATGTTTGACTATGATAGCTTTGACTTTTTTGCTATACACTGCCATTCTGTGGGCTCCTGCCCTCCAGTGTGTCCGGTATGTTCTGTTAGGCTCTGGGGTGGACAGCAATAGTTGTTTCGGCACATTATTTTGAGCTATGCCACATTCGGTTCTGTTACTTTTGGTGAGGCTAGGATATGATAGTTTAGACATCTGTGCTAGGCACTGCTATAAACCGATTTCTGCAATCTGCAGTGCTATAATATTTCCTGCTTGACTCTGGGGACTCCAGCGATAGTGATTTCGGCACGTTAGGTTGCGTTATTTCACGTAAGGTTAGGTTTGGTTATGTCAAACTCAGTCACGTTATCTTTGACTTTCGCCGTATACACTGCTTTTCGGGGGATTCCTGCACTCGACACTGCTGCACTATATTCTGCTTGACCCTGGGAATGCCAGCAATATTCGCGGTACGCGATGTTGAGTTAGGCTACGTGTGATTATGTTATGATATGTTATGCCTGGGCAGGATATCTTTATCTTCAGTGCTGTACACCATATTCCGGCGGGTTCGTGTGATATACTGTGCTCTACTGTATTCTGCTTTGCTCTGTTCTGTACGGCAGCAGTGTCCACGGCACGCTCCCGTGAGTTACGCTACGCTTGGTTATGTTAGGTTAGGTCAGGTTATGTTAGGGTGTCCTCGACTTTTGTGTTATTCATTGCAATGCGGATTATTTCTTCGAACTACTGTGCTCTGGTGCACTATACTTGTCCCTGTCGAGGTCAGCAGTGGCTGTCTCGTCATGTTAGGTTGAGTTAGGTTAGATTTCGATATGTTGCGTTTGGCTAGGTTTGGGTACGCTAATTTGACTTTTGTGCTTTACACTGCTCTTCCTTTAGTTTCTGTGATCTACTGTGCTCTACTGCATACTGCTTGCCTCTGGGGAGGCCAGGAGCAGTGGTCGCGGCATGTCATATTGAGATATGCTACGTTCGGTTACGTTAGGCTAGAACAGGTTGGGTGACGATACTTAAGGCGTTTGTGTTACTCACTGCAATGCGGTGGATTTCTGCGCTCTACTTTGCCCTAGTACATTCTGCTTTTCTCTATGGATGTCTGCAAGTGTGGTCTGGCCATGTTATGTTGAGTTAGGCTTCGTTAGTATGTGTTACGTTTGTCTATGTTGGGATACGCTACCTTGACCTCTGTGCTATCCACTGCTATTCGGTAGATTTCAGTGCTATAATGAGCTCTAATTTCCTTCGACTAACTCTGCGGATGCCAGCAATATTGTTCTTGTCACATTATGTTTAGATTCACTACGTTTAGATAGCTAAGGTAGGGTCATGTTGTGACATGATAAGTTTGACTTTTCCTCTATACACTGCAATGCGGTGGATTCCCGCGCTGTGCTCTGCTCTAGTATATTCAGCTTGACTCTGGGAAAGCCAGCAATAGTGGTCTAGGCAAGTAAGGCATGAGATACGCCACCTTTGGTTATGTTACTTTTAGTGAGGCTAGGATATGATGGATTAGACGCCTGTGCTATACACTGCTGTCGACAGATTTCTGCGCTCTACTGCGCTCTAATACTTTCTGCTTGGCTCTGGTTGGGCCAGCCACATTGACCTCGGCTCGTTATGTTGTGTTATGTTACGTATGGTTAGGTTACGTTACGTCAGGTTAGGTAAGTGTATCCTCGACTGTTGTTCTATTCACTGCAATGCGGTGGGTTTCTGTGCACTACTGCGCCCTAGCACATCCTGCTTGTCTTTGTGGAGGCTAGCAGTAGTGGTCTCGTCATGTTAGGTTGTTTTAGATTACGCTTGGTTGTGCTACGTTTGGCTAGGTTAGGAAAAGATACTTTGTCGTCTGTGCTATACACCGCTATTCGGAGTGCTTCTGCGCCCTCATGTGCTATAGTGCGCTCTGCTTGTCTCAGGGGTGGCCAGTAATAGTGGTCTCGGCACGTTAGGCTGAGTAAGGTTTCGTTTCGTTAGGTTCGGTTAGGGAGGCTCGGTTGGTGTTTCTTTGTCCTTTACGCTATAAAATGCTATTCCGTGGATATCTGCGCTCTACATTGTTCTACTGCACTCTGCTCGACTTTGGAGAGCCGAGCAACAGTGGTCGTGGCACGTCTGGTCGAGGTAGGTAACGTTCGGTTAGGTTAGGCTGAGTTTAGTCAGGGCAGCTTTGACCTTCGCACCATGCACTGTTATTCGGTGGACTCATGTGATCCTCTGTGCTCTGCTACATTCTGCTTGGCTTTTGGGATGCTAGGAGCAGCGGGCGCGGCAAGTCGTCTTGAGGTTTGCTACGTTCGATTAGGTTAGGTAAGGTCAGGTTATGTCAGGATATGTTTGACTCTTGTGCTGTATACTGCAATGCGATTGGTTTCTACGCTCTTGTGTGTCCTAGTATTTTCTGCTTGGCTCTGGGGGGGGGCAGCAATAGTGGTCTCGGCACGTTAGATTGAACTATGCTACGCTCTGTCGTGCTACGTTTGGGATGTTAGGATATGATTGTTCATACTTCTGTGCTATACACACCTATCCGCGGTTTTCTGCGCTCTACTATGTTCTAATATTCCCTGCTTGGGTCCGCGGATGCCAGCGATAGCAGTCTCGACGCGTTAGGTTGTGTTAGGTCACGTTTGCGTATGCTAGGATGGGCTAAGCACGGTCAGGTTAACTTAGACTTTCGCGCTGTACACTGCTATTCGGAGTATTTCTGCGCTGCGCTGCTCTCTACTGTATCATACTTAGCCCTGGGAATGCCAGCAATAGTGGCCTCGGCACGATAGGTTGTGTTAGATTACGCTTGGTTTGTCCAGGTTGTGTTAATTTCGGTATGAGTAACTTTGACTTTTGTGCTATACACTGCTCTTCGGTGGTCCTCTGCGCTCCAGTGTACTCTAATACGCTCTGTTTGGCTTTGGAGTGGCCAGCAATAGTGGTCTCGGTACTATAGCTTGAGCTGTGCTACGATCAGGTATGTTACGTTTGGTGATGTTAGGATATGATAGTTCAGACATTTGTGCTATACACTGCTCTCTGCGGGTTTCTGCGCTCTACTGTGCTCTAGCGTGTGCTGCTTTGCCCTGGGGATGCCCGCAGTAGTGCTCTCGGCACGTTAGGTTGGGTTTAGGTACGTTTGCTTATGTTACGTTTGGTTAGGTTAGGATAGAATAGCTCAGACTCTTATGCCGTACGCTGCCATGAGGTTGATGTCCGCGCTCTACATTGCTCCAGTATTCTCCGATCGACTCTACGGAAGCGAGCAATAGAGGTGGTGGCGCGTTGGGTTGGGTTAGGTCATATCTTGTTAGGATAGTATAGGTTAAGTTTGGATAGGATGGCAGTGACTGCCGTGCTATACCCTCTTATTCGATATATTCCTGTGATCTGCTGTGCTATACCAAACTCTGCTTTGCTACGGAAAGGCCAGGAGCAGTGGCCGCTGCACGCTCTGTTCAGTTGCGCTACGTTCGGTTAGGTTAGGTTAGGTCAGGTTGTGTTACGATATCTTCGACCATTGTGCTATTCACTGCAGTGCGGTTGGCTTCTGCACCATAGTGTGCTCTAGCATGTTCTGCTTGGCTCAGGGGTGGCCAGCAATGGAGGTCCCGTCAATTTAGATTGAGATACGTTGCGTTTGATCATGTCATGTTTGGCTATGTTGGGACAGGCTACATTGACTTCTACGCCTTACACTGCTTTTCGGTGGATTTCTTTGAACTACTGCGCTCTGCTACATTCTGTCTGCTCCGGGGAGGCCAGGAACAGTGGTCGCCGCACGTCATGGTGTGTTATGCAGCGTTCGGTTAAGATAAATTTTGTCAGATTCGGTTTGGATATCTACATCTTTTGTGCTATTAACTGCAGTGCGTGGTACTTCTGCGCTGTACTGTGCTCTAGCACATAATGCTGCTCTCTGCGGATGCCAGCAAGGGCGGCCTCATCATGTTAGTTTGCGTTTGGCTACGTTTGGATGTGTTACGTTTGGCTAGGTTAGGATAGGCTACTTTGACTTTTGCGCTATTGACTGCTTTCGGTGGACTTCTGCCTTCTAATGTGCTCTAATATGCTCTGCTTGGCTACGGGGAGGCCAGCAGCAGTGGTCGATGCACGATCTGTTGTGCTATGATAGATTAGGTTAGGTTAGGCCTGGTTTAGATAGGATATGTACGGCCTCTGTGCTATTCGCTGCAATGCGGTTGGTTCCTGCGCTTTGCTGTGCTATGGTACACTCTTCTTGTACCAGTGTTGTCCCGCAGTGGCGGGCTCGTCAAGTTAGGTTTAGTTATGTTACGCTTGGGCATGTCACGTTTGGCCAGGTTAGAATACAACGCATTGACTTTTGTGCTTCACACTGCTATTTGGTGGATCTCTGCGCTCTAATGTGCTCTAATATACCCTGATTTGCTATGGGGAGGCCAGAAATGTTGGCCCTTTCACGTCATGCTTAATTACACTACGTTTGGATAGGTCAGGTAAGGTCAGGTTGTGTCAGGGTATATTTGACTTTTCCACTGTATACTGCAATGAGGTTGATTTCTGTGCTCTGCTGAGGCACGTTAGTTTGAGTTATGCTACGTTTGGGTATGTTAAGCTTTGTTAGGTTAGGATAGGCCACTACCTCTATTGTGCTATACGCCGCTATTCGGTGAATTTCAGCGCTCTAATGAGCTCTGATAAGCTATGATTGGGGTTGAATGGGCGAGCAGTATTGGTCTCGTCACGTTATGTTATGTTACACAACGTTCTCTTTGGTTAGGTTAGGTCAGGTTATGATAGGATATCTTCGACTTCTGTGCTAGTCCGTGCAATGAGGTCAATTTCTGCGCACTACTGTGCTCTGGTACATTCCGCTTGTATCTGTGTTAGCTTGAGCTATGCTACGTTCTGCCATGTTACGTTCGGTGAAGTTAGGATAGGATAGTATACGCTTTTGCGCTATACATATCAGTCCGCGGATTTCTGCACTCTGGTGCGTTCTAAAACCTTCTGCTTGGAACGGGGGGGGGGTAGGCAGCAATAGCGATCTCGACACTTTGGGTTGATCTACGTTACGTATGGTTAGGTAAGGTTAGTTCAGTTTAGGTTAGGATAACTTTGACTTTCGTGCTATGCACTGCAATGCGGTGGGTTTCTGCCCGCTGCTCTGCTCTAGCGCATACTGCTTGTCCTTGTGGAGGACAGCAATAGTGGTTACGTCATGTTAGGTGGCGCTATGTTACGCTCGGTTATGTAACGTTTGGCTAGGGCAGGATAGGTTACTTTGCCCTTTGTGCTATACACCGCTATTCGGCGCGTTTCTGCGCTCTCATGTGCTACAATATGCTCTGCTTGGCGCCCGAGTGGCCAGTAATAGTGGTCTTGGCACGTTATGTTGAGCAAGGATAAGTTCCGTTTGGTTAGGTCAGGTAGGCTCGGTTAGGACTTCTTTGAGTCTTGTGCTGTAGACTGCTCATTCGGTGGATTTCTGCGATCTACATTTTGTACACTATACTCTGCTGCACTCTGGGGAGGCGGGCAATAGTGGTCGTGGTACGTCAGTTTGATCTAGGTTACGTTTGGTTAGGATAGGTAGGGTTAAGTTTCGTTAGGGTAGCTACGACCTTCGTACTGTACACTGCTATTCGGTGGATCTGTATGATCTACTGTGCTCTGCTACACACTGCTTGGCTCAGGGTAGTCCAGGTGCAGTGGTCGCGGCACGTTACGTTGGGTCATGCAACGTTTTGTTCGGTTAGGCTACATCAGGTTAGGTTACGATATTTAAGGCTTTTTTGACATTCACTGCAATGTGACGGATTTCTGCGCACTACTGAGCTCTAGTATATTCTGTTTGTATCTGTGCGGGCCAGCAATAGTGGTCTCGGCACGATATGTTGAGTTATGATACGTTTGGTAAGGCTAGGTTGTGCGAAACTCGGTATGGTTATCTTCGACTTTCGTGCTGTACACTGCTATTCGGATGGTTTCTGCGCCCGACTGTGCCCTACTGTACCCTGCTTGATCCTGTGGAGGTCAGCAATGGCGTTCGCGGCACGTTAGGTTAAGTTAGGCTACGTTTCGTTGCATAAGGTTTAGTTAAGCTCGGACCGGTTATCATAGACTTTCGTGCTATACGCTGCTATTCAGAGCATTTCTGCGCAGCACTGTGCTCTACTATATTATGCTTTGAACTGGGAATGCCACCAATTGTTGCAGCGACATGTTACGTTGTGGTAGGCTACGTTCGGTTATGTTATATTAGCTGGGGTTGTTTATGGATAGATACGACTTTTGCACTATACACTGAGAATCTCTAGATCACTGCGCTCAACTGTCCTCTAGTAAGGTCTGCTCGACTCTGGAAGGATAGCAATAGTGGTCCGGGTGCGTTTGTTTGAGTTATGTTACGTTCGCCTATGTTAGGATTGGACACATTGGGATAGGATAGCTCTGACTTTTGTGCTATACTCTGTTACACGGTGGACTTCTGCACTCTAGTGTGCTCCAGTATTTTCTGCTTGTCTTTGTGGAGTTCAGCAATAGTGGTCTCGTCTTGTTAGTATGAGTTATGTTACGTTTGCTTATGTTAGGATAGGACATTTTAGGATAGGACACTTCGAATTTTGTGCTATTTACTACAATTCGATGTATTTCTGCGATATAATGTACTCTAATACGCTCTGCTGGTCTCTGGGAAGCGAGCAATATTGGTCTCGTCAGGTTATATTGAGTTACACTACGTATGGTTATGTTGGGTGAGGGCAAGTAATGTCAGGATATGTTAGAGTCTTGTGCTATACACTGCAATGATTTGGACCTTTGCACTATGCTGTGCTCTAGAATTTTCTTCTTGGCTTTGGTGAGGCCTGCAACAGTGGCTTCGTCATGTCAGGTCGCGTTTGGTTACGTTTGGATATGCTACGTTTGCCTAGGATAGGATAGGCTACTTTGACTTCTGAGCTATTCACTGTTATTCGGTGGATTTCTGCTCTCTATTTTGCTCCTGTGTCTCGGCCTGGCCCTTGGTGGACAGCGGTATTGGTCTCGTCGCGTTATGTTGAGTTACACTACGTTCGGGTATGTTAGGTTAGGCAACGTTAGGTCAGGATATATCTGACTATTGTGGTGTACACTGCAAGATGTTGGATTTCTGCGCCCTGGTTTGCTCTAGCATTCTTTTCGTGGCTCTGTTGTAGCTAGCAGTAGTGGTCTCGCCACGTTAGTTTGAGATAGATTACGTTTCGTCGGGTTAGGTTAGGGCGATTATGTTATGATATCTACGGCTTTTGAGCACTGCATTTCAATGCGTTGGACTTCTGCGCTCTATCGTGCTCTAGTACATTCTGCTTGTCTCTGTAGAGGTCAGCAATAGTGGTCTCGACACGTTAGGTTGTGTTATGTTATGTAGGGTTTGGTTCGGTTAGATCTGGATAGGTAAGGATATCTTCGACATTTGTGCTATACACTGCTATTCGGCAGATTTCTGCGCTCTAACGTGCTCTAATATGTTCTACTTGTCTCTGCGGAGACCAGCGATAGTGGTCTCGTCATGTCAAGTTGATTTCGGCTACGTTTCGCTGGATTGTGTTCGGTAAAGCGCGGTCAGGTTAACTTAGACCTTCGTGCTATACACTGTTATTTCGAGTATTTCTGCGCTGTACAGTGCTATACTATACTCTGCTCAGCCTTGGGAATGCCACCAATAGCGGCCGCAGTGCGTTACGCTGTGGTAGGCTACGTTTGTCTAGGTTGTGTTAGATTGGGCTCGTCTGGATAGCTTTGGCTTTTGTGCTATGCGCTGCTATTCAGTGGACTTCTGCGCTCTAGTGTGCTCTAGTAAGTTCTGCTTGGCTCTGGCGAGGCCAGCAATAGTATTATCGCCACGTTATATTTAGGTTGGTTGCGTTCGGTTAGGTTGAGTTAAGAAATGTTAGGTTAGGTTATCTTGGACGCTTGCGCTACACTCTGCAATGCCGTGGATTTCTACGCTCTGCTGTTCTTCAGTATGCTCTGTTTGGCGCTGTGAATTCCAGCAATAATGGTCTCGGCACGTTAGGTTCTGATTGACCACGTTTACTTAGGCTGTGTTGGGTTAGGTTATGTTAGGACATCCTTTACTTTTCCGCTTTACACTTCAACGCGGTGCGTTTCTGCGCTGTACTGTGCTCTAGCGTATTCCGTTGGGTTTTGGAGAGGTCATCAATAGTGGCGTAGGCACGTTAGGTTGAGTTATGTTACGCTATTTAAGTTAGAATAGAAATCCATGTCTTCTGTGCTACACCCTGATATTCGGTAGATTTATTCGCCCTTCATTGCTCTACTATACTCTACTAGAATCCGGGAAGTCGCGCAATAGCGGTCGTGTGGCGACCGGTTGTGATAGGCTATATTTGGATATATAGGGTTAGGTTACGTTCGGCTATGGTGGCTTTGACTTTTGTGTTATAAACTGCTATTCAGTGGATTACTGCGCCCTACTGTGCACCAGTATGCTCTTCTTGGCTCTTTGGAGGCCAGCAATGTTTTTCTCGGCCGGTTACGTTTAGTTAGGTTACGTCCGGATAAGTTAGGTTAGGAAAGGTTAGGTAAGCCTATCCTCGACGGTTCTGCTACACGCTGCAATACGGTGAATTACTGCGGTCTACTGTGCTCTATAATATTCTGCTTAGCCATGGTGTGACCAGCAATTGTGTTATCGGCACGCTAGGTTGGGTTATTTTTCGCATGGCTTCAATAGGTTAGGTTAGTTTAGGACCGTGTAACTTTGACTTTTGTGCTATAGACAGCTATTCTGTCGATTTCTGCTCACAGCGTTGCTCTGTTATACCCTGCTAGACTCTGGGGTGGCCAGGAAAGGTGTTCGTGTTACGATAGGTTGAGGTAGGTTACGTTTGGTCAGGCTAGGTTGGGTTAGGTTTGGTTATTATGTCTTTGACCTGTGTGGTATTCACTGTGGTACTTTCGTCCGATGTGCCCTACTGTGCCCTAGAATGTTCTACTTGGCTCTTTGGATGCCAGCAATAGTGGAAGCTTCTCGTCAGCTTGAGCTATGTATCCTTTGGTTATGTTACGATCGGTTAGGTTAGGACTGGGTAACTTAGACTTTTGGACTATAAACTACCATTCGGAGGGCTTTTGCTCCACATTGTTCTGCTATACCCTGCTCGACTTTCGGGAGGCCAGCAATAGTGTTCGCGGTACGTTAGGTTGATGTGGGTTATGTTTGGTTAGGTTAGGTTATGATGTGTCAGGTCAGGGTATCTTTGACCTTTGAGCTACACACTGCTATTCTATGGTCTTCTGCGCTCTACTGTGTGTTATCACTCTTTGCTTTTCTCTGGGGGCGCTAGGAGTAGTGTTCGCGGCACGTTATGCTGAATTATGTAACGTTTGTTAAGGTCAGGTTTGGTTGCTTGATCAGTATAGCTTTGACTTTTATGCACTACAGTGCTGCTCGGTGTACCTCTGCGCTCTGCTGCGCACTAATACGTTCTACCTTGCTCTGGCGATGTCAGCAATAGCGGTCTATGCATTTTAGGTAGGGTCATGTTTTGTTTGGCTATGTTACCCTTGGTTAAGTATGGAGAGCACAACTTTTGACTTTTGTGCTATGCACTGCTATTCGGTGCATTCTTGAGCTCTACTGTGACCCAATATGATCTGCCTGGCTCTGGGGAGGGCGACAATAGGGGTCCCAGCTCGTTAGATTGAGTTAGGCTGCGTTCAGTTATGCTACGTTTAGTACGGTTAGGGTACGATAACTACGTCTCTTGTGCCATACACAGCCATTCGGTGGATTTCTGCGCTCTACGCTGCTCTAATATGATCGGCTTGGCTTTGGGTAGACCAGCAATACTAGCCTCGGCACCTTATGTTGGGTTAGACTACGTTCGGTTAAGTTCGGTTAGGACATGTACGGTCAGGATATCATTGATTTTTGCGCTATACACTGCCGTACGGTGGATTTCTGCGCTCCACTGTGCTCTAATATACTCTGCGTGCATGTGGGGAGGCGAGCAATAGTGATGTCGGCAGGTTAGTTTGAGTTACGTTACTTTTGGTTAAGTAAGGTTAGGCTGTCTTTGGTCAGAACTGTTTCGAACTTCGTGCTATACACAGCTGCTCGGTGGATTCATGCCCTCCACTGTACTCTACGTTAATCTGCTTGACCCTGGGGGAGCCAGCAGTAGTGGTCGCGGCATGAGCTACACACTGCTATTCTATGGTCTTCTGCGCTCTACTGTGTGTTATCACTCTTTGCTTTTCTCTGGGGGCGCTAGGAGTAGTGTTCGCGGCACGTTATGCTGAATTATGTAACGTTTGTTAAGGTCAGGTTTGGTTGCTTGATCAGTATAGCTTTGACTTTTATGCACTACAGTGCTGCTCGGTGTACCTCTGCGCTCTGCTGCGCACTAATACGTTCTACCTTGCTCTGGCGATGTCAGCAATAGCGGTCTATGCATTTTAGGTAGGGTCATGTTTTGTTTGGCTATGTTACCCTTGGTTAAGTATGGAGAGCACAACTTTTGACTTTTGTGCTATGCACTGCTATTCGGTGCATTCTTGAGCTCTACTGTGACCCAATATGATCTGCCTGGCTCTGGGGAGGGCGACAATAGGGGTCCCAGCTCGTTAGATTGAGTTAGGCTGCGTTCAGTTATGCTACGTTTAGTACGGTTAGGGTACGATAACTACGTCTCTTGTGCCATACACAGCCATTCGGTGGATTTCTGCGCTCTACGCTGCTCTAATATGATCGGCTTGGCTTTGGGTAGACCAGCAATACTAGCCTCGGCACCTTATGTTGGGTTAGACTACGTTCGGTTAAGTTCGGTTAGGACATGTACGGTCAGGATATCATTGATTTTTGCGCTATACACTGCCGTACGGTGGATTTCTGCGCTCCACTGTGCTCTAATATACTCTGCGTGCATGTGGGGAGGCGAGCAATAGTGATGTCGGCAGGTTAGTTTGAGTTACGTTACTTTTGGTTAAGTAAGGTTAGGCTGTCTTTGGTCAGAACTGTTTCGAACTTCGTGCTATACACAGCTGCTCGGTGGATTCATGCCCTCCACTGTACTCTACGTTAATCTGCTTGACCCTGGGGGAGCCAGCAGTAGTGGTCGCGGCACGTTGCGTTGAGTTTTGCTACGGTAGGTAAGGTTACGTTCGTTTGGGATAGGTTTGAATATCTTTGACTTTTCTGCTTTAAACTGTGATCCGATGGATTTCTGCGCCCTAGTTTCCTGTAGTATGTTCTACTTGGCTCTGGGCATGTCTGCAATAGTGGTGGCGGCTCGTTAGGTTGAGCATGGCTACGTTTGGTTCGTTTATGTTTGCATGAGTGAGGCTTGAATAGCATCGATTTTTCTGCCGTTGACTGCGGTTCAATGGATTTCTGGGCCCTTTGCCCCTCTAATCTGTCCCGCCTGCACCCGAGGAAGCCAGGAATGGTAGCCGCGGCATGTTAGGTTGAGACAGACTGCGTTTGTCTGTGTTAGGTTGTGCTGGGTTAGGCCGGGCTGTCTATGACCTTCGTGCCACGCACTTCAATTCTATGGACTCCAGCGCCCTAATGTGCCCTATCACGCCCTGCTTGTATCCGGGGACGCCAGAAATTAGTGGCTGCAGCACGTTAGGTTGAGTTATGTTTCGTTTGGTTTGGTAAGTCTTGGTTGGGTTAGGATGCGATAACTTTCACTTTTGTCTATGCACCGCTATGCGGCGGATTTTTGCACTCTACTGCGCTCTAATATACTGTGCTTGGCTTTGAGGGGGGGGGGGGCAGCAGTAGAGGTCTCGGCTCGTTAGGTTTAGTTATTCTGCGTTTGGTTAGGTTAGGCTAGGCCAAGTTATGTTGGGATATCCTTGTCTCTTGTGCCATACACTACAGTAATGCGGCTTACTGCGCTCTACTGTGCCCTAGTATATTCTGCTTGGCTCTGGGGAGGCTAGCAATAGTGTTCTAGGCACGTTAATTTGAGTTACGTTACGCTTGGTTATATTACGTTAGTCTGCGATAGGTTAGGACAGATTAGACTTTTCTGCTATACATTAACATTCTATGAACGCCTGCGCTCTACTTTCCTCTGATATGTGCTGCTTGGCGTAGGGGTGGCTTTCAACAGTGGTCCCGGTGTATCAGGATGAGTTAGGTCACGTTTGGTTGCGTTACGCTTGGTCAGTTTAAGATAAGGTAGCTTTGACTTTTGTGCTATGCGCTGCCATTCGGTGGATCTATGCGCTCTTAGTTGCTGTAATGTATTCTGCTTCGCTCTCTAGAGGAAACAACACTACCCTTGGCACCTTACGTCGGGTTATGCTACGTTCGGTTGAGTTAGGTGAGGGAGGTTGCGTTTGGATATCTTCCACCCTTGTGCTATACCCTGGAATGCGGTGGATTACTGTCATCCGCTGTACTCTGGTATATTCTGCTTGGCTCTGCGGAGGCTAGCAATAGTGGTTTCGCCGCGTCTCGTTCAGTTATGTTACGATCGGCTATGTCACGTGTGGTCATGTTAGGATAGGGTAACTTCAACTATTGAGTTATGCACTGCAATTTCATGGGCTTCAGTGCTCTACTCTCCACCAATATGTTCTACTTTACTGTGGGGAGGGCAGCAATGGTGGTCCCGTTGCGTCGGGATGAGTTCGGTTACGCTTGGATATGCTACGTTTGGTCTGGTTAGGATGGGATATCTTCGACGTTTGTGCTACACACTGCTATTCTGTGGATATTCGCGCTCCACAGTGATGTAACATTCTCTGCTTGGCGATAGGGAGGCCGGAAGTAACGGCCGCGGCACGTTAGGCTGAGATAGGTAGCGTATGTATATGTTACGTTAGGTTAGGTTACGAGAGGATAGCAGTGCCATTTTTGCTGTACGCTGCTATTCGCTGGGTTTCTCCACCCTACCCTACTGAAATATGGCCTGCTTTTCTCTGGGAGGCCAGATATAATGGCCGCGGCAATTAAGGTAGTGTTACGTGACGTTTGTTTATGTTATGCTGGCATGGTGTGTGTTTCGCTAGCTTCGACCTTTCTGCTGTACACTGCCATTCTGTTGACTTCTGCGCTCCTCTCTCCCCTCATATGCGCTCCTGGCGACGGGGGCCAGCAACAGTGGTCTAGGCACGTCAGGTTTGGACTGGTTCCGCTTGGTTTGGTAAGGTTAGGCCAGGATGGGTTAGGGTATCCTCCACTTTCCTGCTTTACACTTGAATGCGGCCGATTTCTGCTCTCTACTGTGCACTACAATATTCTGCTCGGCTCTGGGGAGGCAAGCAACAGTGGTCTCGTCGCGTTAGGTAGAATTAAGTTACCTTCTGTTATGTTACGTTTGCCAATGTTAGGGGAGGGTAGCTTTGACTTCTGCGCTGTACACTGATGTACGTTCAATTTCTGCGCTCCACTGCGCTCTAGTATGTTCTGCTTGGCTCTGTACAGGCCAGCAATGACGGTCTAGGCGAGATAGGGTGGGTTAGGTTACGTTTGCTAGAGTTATGTGCGGTTAGGTTTGGACAGGGAGGCTGTGCCTTTACTGCTGTACACTGCTATTCGGTAGATTTCTTCGCTCTATTGTGATCTAATAGACCCTTCTTTGCTCTGGGAATTCGAGAAATTGTGGCCGCGGCACGTTATGTTGTGTTATGTTACTTCTGGTTAGGTTAGGCTTGTTTGGGTCAGGTTGGGATATCCTTGAATTTCGTACGGTACACTGCCGTTCCATGGGCATCTGCGTCCTACTCTCCTCTAACATGCCCTGCTTGGCGATCGGTATGTCAGCAACCGTGGGCAAGGCACGTAAGTTCGGGATTGGTTACGTTTGTTTGGGGTAGGTGGGGAAAGGTTAGGTTATGGTATCTGACACTGTTCTGCATTACACATCCATGCGGCGTATTTCGGCGCACTACGGTGCTCTATTGAATTTTGGTTGGCTCTGCGAAGTTCAGCAATAGCGGTCTAGGCACCTTAAGTGAAGTTACGTTACGCATGACTATGTTACGTTCAGCTACGCTAGGTTAGGAAGGCTTCAACTTTTGTGGGATACACAGCTGTTCGGTGGATTCCTGCGCTCTACTGTGCTCTAATATGTTCAGCTTCTCTCTTTGGAGGCCAGGAATGGTGGACGCGGCTCGGTTGTTTGAGTTAGGTTACGTACTGCTTGGTTAGGGTAGGTTAAGATTAGACAGGATGGCTCCGACGTTTGTGCTGTACACAGCTCTTCGGTGTATTTCAACGCTCTACTGGGCTCTAGTATATTCTGCTTCGCAATGGGGGGTCAGCAGCAGTGCTCCATGCACTTTAGGCTGAGTTAGGTTGCGTTCGGTTACGTTACGTTCTGTTATGTTACGTTTGGTCAGGTTAGGAAAGGATAGCTTTGACTTTCGTGCTGTACGCCGCTGTTCGGTGGATTTCTGCGCTCTGCTCTCCTCCAATACGCTCTGCTTGGCTATGCCGATGCCGGAAATAATGGTCTCGACATGTTTGGTTGGGTTACGTTAAATTTGGTTAAGTTAGGTAAAGCTGTGTTTGATTGGAGTTGTGGTGACTTTCGCGCTATACACAGTTATTCGGTGGATTCCTGCCTTTAACCGTGCTCTACCCTAATCTGCTAGACACTGGGGATCCCAGCAATAGTTTTCGCAGCACGTTTCGTTAATTTCTGCTACGACAGGTTAGGCTACGTTAGTTTGGATTAGGTTTGTATATTTTTGACATTTTGCTGTAAACTGCGATCCCATGTATTTTTGCGCTCCACTCTCCTCTAATAAGTTCTGCTTGGCTCTTGGGATGACAGCAATAGTGTTCGTGGCACGATAGTTTGGGTTATTTTACGCTTGGTTATGTTAGGTTAGGAGAGGTATGGACGGTATAGCTTTGGCTTTTGTGCTATGCGCTGCTATTTGGTGGATTTCTGCCCTCTACTGTGCTCTACTGCAATCTCCTTGCCCCTGTGGAGGCCAGCAATAGTGGTCGCAGCAAGTGATTTTGAGTTTGCTATGTCAGGTTAGGATATGTTAGCACGGGTTACGTTTGTGTATTTTTGACTTTTGTGCTGTACATTGCGAATCTATGGATGTCTGCGCTATACACTCCTCTAATATATTCCGCTTGGTTCTGGGGAGGCCAGCAATAGTGGTGGCTGTGCGTTAGGTAGTGCTTGGTTACGTTTGGCACTGTTACGATGGTTAAGGTTAGGACATGATAGATATGACTTGTACGTTATACACTGCCATTCCGTGGATTTCTCCGCTCGACTGCGCTCTCATATGCCCTGCTTCGCTCTGTGGAGGTCAGAAATCGTGGTCGCGCCACGTAACGTTGAGTTTGGCTACATTAGGTTAGGTTATGTTTGTTTGGGTTTGGATTGGATATCGTTGACTCTTCTGCTGTGCACAGCTATTCAGTGGATTTCTGCGCTCTACTGCGCTCTATCTGCTCTGCGTGGCTTCGGGAGTACAGCAATAACGATCTCTGCACGCTACGTTGTGTAATGTTACGTTCGGTTATGTCACGGTTTGCTAAGTTAGGAAAGGACAGCTGAAGCCTTTTCGCTGTAGATTACTTTCGTAGGACTTCTGGACTCCACTGTACTCAAATATATTCTGCTTGTCTCTGGGGAGGCGTGCAATAGAGATCATGGCACGTCAGGTTGAGTTATGTTACGTTCGGTTATTGAGGTTAGGCTATACTTGGTTAGGACACCATAGACCTTCGTGCTATGCACTTTTATACAGTGGATTTCTGTGATTTGCTGTGCTCTACTACATTCTGCTTCGCCCTGGGTGTGCCACGAGCCGTCGTCGCGGCACGTTACTTTGAAATATGCTGCGTCTTGTTAGGTTAGGTTATGCCAGGTTATGTTATGTCGTCCTCGACATTTGGGCTGTACACTGCTGCTCCTTGAATTTCTGCCCTTTACATTGCTCTGCTATACTCTGCCTGACTCTGCGATGCAAACAGTAGCGGCCGCTGCAAGTTAGGTTGTGTTGGGTCTCATTTTGTTAAGTTAGGTTAGGTTATGTTTTGTCAAGAAGGCTTTGACTTTTGTGCTATACCCTGATATTCGGTGGATTCCTGTGATCTACTATGCTCTACTACATTCTGCTAGGCTATGTGTAGGCCAGGAGCAGTGGCCGCGGCACGTTGCTTTGAGCTGTGCTACGGTTGTTCGTGTTTGGTTATGTCAGGTTAGGGTCGAATATATTCAACTTTTGTGCTTTTCACTGCAATGAGGTGGATTTTTGCGCACTACTCTGCTTTAGTACGCTCTGCTCGTCGCTGTGCAGGTCAGCAGTAGTGGTCTCGCCATGTTAGGTTGTGTTATGCTTCGTTTGGTTGTGTTAAGCTTGGCTGGGTTAGAATAGGCTAGTTTGACCGATGAGCTCGTCACTGCTATTCGGCAGATTTCTGGGCTTTAATGTGCTCTAATGTGCTCTGCCGGGCTCTGCGGAGGCCAGAAATATTTGTCTCGCCACGTCATGCTAAGTTACATTTCGCTCGGATAGGTTAGGTAAGGTCGGGAATGGTCAGGGCATTTCGGACTTTTGTACTGTACACTGCCGCACACGGATTTCTGCGCGCTTGTGTGCTCTAGTATGTTCAGTTTGGCTCTGGGGTGGCCAGCAAAAGTGGTCTGGGCACGTTAGGTTGAGATATGCTGCGCTCGGTCATGCTATGTTTGATGAGGTTAGGATAGGATAGCTTTGGCATTTGCGCTGTACACTGCTGCCCGCTGATTTCTGCGCTCTACAGTGTTCTAGTATCTTCTGCTTGGCTCTGGGGTGGCCAGCCCTAGTGATCTCGGCAAGTTACGCTGAGATATGTTACGTCCGGTTAGGTTAGGTTAGGCCTCGTGAGGTTAGGATATGTTCGACTTTTGTGCTACACGCTGCAATGCTGTGGATTTCTGCTCTTTGCTGTGCATCCTTATATTCCGCTTGGCTCTGCGGAGGCCAGCAGTAGTGGTCGCGGCGCGTTACGTTTGGCTAGGCTACGTTTTCATGTGACACGTCTGGTTATGGTAGGAGAGAATAGTTTAGCCTTTTGTGCCTTTCACTGCTATTCGGTGGATTACTGCCCACCACTGGGCTCTAATACATTCTGCTTGTCTCCGGGAGGCCAGGAGCATTGATCGCGGCACGTAATGTTGAGCTATGCTGAGTTCGGTTTGGTCAGGTCGGGTCATGTTATGTTAGGGTATTCTCGACTTTTGTAACGTACACTGCTATTCGGTGGATTTCTGCACTCTACATTGCTCTACCATACCCTTCGCGACTCTGGGGATGCGAGCAATTGCGGCCGCGGCACGTTCCGTTGAGATAGGTTACGTTTTGTTTGTTTTGGTTAGGCTATGTTTGGTCAGGATAGCTTTGACTTTCTTGCTATACACTGTTATTCGGCGTATTCCTGTGCTCCGATGTGCCCTACTATTTCCTGTTAGACTGTGGGTAGTATAGGGGCAGTGTTCACTGCACGTTATTTTGAGTTACGATGCGTTTGGTTAGGATAGGTTTGTTCAGGTTGTGTTAGGATATCTTCGACTTTTGTGCTATTCACTGCAACGCGGTGGATTTCTGCGCACTACTGTACTCTAGTGCACTCTGATTGTCTCCGTGGAGGGCAGCAATGGTGGTCTCGTCGTGTTTGGCTTATATCTGCTACGTTTGGTTATGCCACGTTTGACTAGGCTAGGATAGGCTTCTCGACTTTTGTGCCCTTCACTGCTGTTCGGTGAATTGCTGCGCTGTATTGCGCACTTATATGCTCTGCCTGGCTCTGGGAGGCCAGCAATATTGGTCTCGTTGCGCTATGTTGGGTTACACTACCTTTGGGTATGTTTGGTTCTGACAAGTTAGGTCAGGATATGTTTGACTTTTGTGCTATACACTGCAATGCGGAGGACTTCTGCGCTCTGCTGTGCTCCAGTGTTTCCTGCTTGGCTCTGGAGGGAAGCAACACTAGTCTTGGCACGTTAAGCTGAGCTGCGCTGCGCTCGGTTTTGTTACGTTTGGGAGGTTAGGACATGATAGTTTAGACTTTTGTGGTATACGCTGCCATCCACGTGTTTCCGCGATCCACAGCATTCAAATATTTTCTGCTTTGATCTGGGGAGGACACGAATAGTAGTCCCGGCACGTAAGGTTTTGTTAGGTTACGTTTGGTTGAGCTTGATTATGTTAATCTCGGTCAGTTAACTTAGGCGTTCGTGGTATACACCGCTGTTCGGTGGATTTATGGGTTTTAATGTGCTGTAATATGCTTTGATTGGGACCACGGAGGGCATTAATAGCGGTCGCGGGACATAATGTTGAGCTGGACTACGCTTGGTGAAGTTAGGGTAGGTCATGTTGGGTTAGGATATCTTTGACTTCCATGCCATTCATAGCAATGCGTTGGTCTTTTGCGCTCTGCTGTGCTCTAGTATATTCTGCTAAGCTCTGGAGTGGCCAGCAACCGTGTCCTGGGAACGATAGTGTGAGATACGTTGCGTTTCGTTGCGTAACGTTTGGTTTTGTTAGGAGGAGATAGCCTTGACTCATGTGCTGTACATTGCAATTCTGTGTATTACTGCCTTTTACTGTGCTCACTTTAGGAAGAGATAGCCTTGACTCATGTGCTGTACATTGCAATTCTGTGCATTACTGCCTTCTACTGTGCTCTAATATATTCTGCTTGGCTCTGTGTAGGCCTGCAATATTTGCCTCATCACGTTATGTTGAGTTACACTACGTTTGGTCAGGTTAGGAATGTTTGGTTGGGATTCATTTTTTTTGCTATACACTGCTACTCTGTGGATTTATGCGCTCTCCGTCACTGGAACATACTCCGCTCGACACAGTGGAGGCGAGCAATAGAGTTTGTAGCACGTTAGCTTGTGATAGGTTACGCTTGGTTAGATTTGGTGAGGTCAAGTTTGGTCAGGATAGCTCCGGCTTTCTTGCCGTACACTGTTATTCGGTGCATTTCTATGTTCTACTGTGCTGTACGGTATTCTCCTTGGCCCAGGGAAGGACAGCATTAGGGGCCTCGTCACCTTAGCGTGGGATAGATTACGTTTGGTTATGTTACGTTTGGCTATGATAGGATAGGGTAGCTTCGACTATAGTGCTATGCACTGCGATTCCTTGGACATCTGCGCTTTACTATCCTCTAATATGTTCTGCTTGTCTCTGAGGAGGGCTGCAGTAGTGGTGTCGGCACGTTAGGAATAGTTACGCTGCGTTTGGTCACCTTACGTTTCATTTGGTTTGCATAGGATCGCTTTCACTTTTGTGGTATACACTGCTGTACGGTAGGTCTCTGCGCTCTACTGTGCACTGATATGTTCTGCTTGGCTCTTTACACGCCAGTAATAGTGGTCTCGCTTCGTTAGTTTGAGGTATGCTACGTTTGGTTCGAATATGTAAGCTATAGTTATGTTTGAGTAGTTCCGAATTTTCCGCTATACACTGCGATCCTATGGGCTTCTGCTCTCTACTCTCCTCTGATATGTTCCGCTTGGCTCTGAGGAGGCCAGCAATAGTGGTCGCGTCACGTTAGGTTGGAATACGTTTCGATTGGTTTCGCTATGATTGTTTAAGTTAGGACCGCCTATCTAAGACTTTTGCGCTTTACACTGCTCTATGGCGGATTCCAGCTCTCTACTGTGCTCTAATGTGTTCTGCTTGGCTCCGGGAGGGCCAGTGATTGCGGTATCGGCACGTAACTTTAAGTTATGCTGCGATTGGTTAGGTACGGTTAGGATATCTTTGACTTTTGTGCTTTACACTGCAATGCGGCGTGCTCCTGCGCTCCACTGTGCACTATTATATTCTGGTTGGCTCTGTGGAAGTCAGCAACAGTAGTCTAGGCACGCTATGTCTTGTGAGGTTAAGTTTGACTATGGTATGTTTGGCCATGTTAGGCTGGGATAGCTACGAATTTTGTTCCATACACTGCTATTCGTTGGAATACTGCGCTCTTCTGTGCTCTAATATGAACTGCTTGTCTCTTGAGAGGCCAGCAGTGGCGGCTTCGGCTCGCTAGGTTCAGTTAGCTATCGCAAGGGTAGGTTAGGTTGGTTTATGACTGGTCAGGATAGCTTCGATTTTTCTGCTATACGATGCCATTATATGGGCTTTTGCGCTCCATTCTCCTCCAATATGATCTGCTCGGCGATAGGGAGGCCAGTAATAGTGGTCTACATACGTTAGGTTGGATATGGTTGCGTTTGGTTATGTTACGTTTGGCTAGGTTAGGATACGATAGCCTCGACTTTTGTGACATACACTACTGTTCGGCGGATCATTGTCATACTATTCCCAACTCGGCTCTGATGTGGCCAGTAATAGTTGCTGTGACACGATAGGTTGAGATACGCTAGGTTTGGTTAGGCTAGTTTGGGCTAGGTTCGGTTATGGTGTCTTCAACGTATGCGCTATACACTGCTAACAGCCGGATTTCTGCGCTCTACCATAGTCTAATATGATCTGCGTGATTCTGGGGATGCCAGCAGCAGTGGTAGCTGCTCGTTGGATTGAGTTAGGCAACGCTTGGTTAGGTGACGTTTTTTGGGTGTCGGTTTGGTTAGCTTTGATTTTCTTGGCAAAGACTGTTGTTCGGTGGATTTCTGCGCTCCTCTCTGCTCTACCATACTTTGCTCGACTCTGTGAAGTCAAGCACTAGGTTCGGTTATGGTGTCTTCAACGTATGCGCTATACACTGCTAACAGCCGGATTTCTGCGCTCTACCATAGTCTAATATGATCTGCGTGATTCTGGGGATGCCAGCAGCAGTGGTAGCTGCTCGTTGGATTGAGTTAGGCAACGCTTGGTTAGGTGACGTTTTTTGGGTGTCGGTTTGGTTAGCTTTGATTTTCTTGGCAAAGACTGTTGTTCGGTGGATTTCTGCGCTCCTCTCTGCTCTACCATACTTTGCTCGACTCTGTGAAGTCAAGCAGTAGTGGTCGCTACACGGTAGGCTGCGTTATGTTACGTTCGGCTACGTAACGATTGGTTAGGTTAGGAGATGATAGCTGTGGCTATTGCGCTATACACTGAAATTCGGTGGATCCCTGCATTCGAATGTGCTCTAGGATGCTCAGCTCGGTCCTGGGAAAGTCTGCAATAGTGACATCGGCTCATTATGTTGAGTTAGGCTACATTTGGAAGGTTTGGGTTAGATCAGTTTTGGTTAGGTTATCTTTACTTTTGTGCCTCACACTACAACGCCACGGATTTATGTTGTCTACTGTGCTCTGATATATTCCGCTTGGATATGGGAGAGACAGCAATAGAGGTATCGGCACGTTACGTTGAGCTATGTTATGTTTGGTTAGGATATGTTAGGCCTGGTCAGGACATATCTGACTTTTGGGCGGTTCACTGCTATTCCATGTATTTGTACGCTCTACATTGCTCTACTATACCCTCTCCTACTCTGGGGATGCCAATAGTAATGGCCTCGGCACGACATGATGAGCTATGTTGCATTTGGTTCGGTTACGTTTGCTTGGGTCTGGTTTGGACAGCTTTAACTTTCTTTGTATAGACTGTTATTCCGTAGTCTTCTGCGCTCTACTGCGTCCACATACGTTCAGCTTGGCTATGGGAAACACTGGAAAAGTGATATTGGCACGTTATGCTGTGATTGGCTACGTGAGGTAGGGTTAGGTTATGCCTGGTTGGGTTAGGGTATCTCCGACTTTTGCGCCTTACACTGCAGCGCCGAGGATTTCTGCGCTCTGCGGTGCTCTAGTCTATTCTGCACGGCTTTGTGGAGGTCAGCAATACTGGCGTGGGGCGGTTAGGTAGAGTCAGGTTACGTTCGGTTTGGTTACATATGTCTATGTTGGCATAGAGTAACATTGGCTATTGCGCCGTACACTGCTATTCGGTGGAATTCGACGCTCTACTTCGCTCTAGCTTATTCTGTAGTGTTCTAAGCACTTCGAGCTGAGTTGTGTTACGTTTGGCTATGTTACGCTCGGTTAGCGTAATATATATCTCGATATGGCAGCTTCGACTTTCGTGCCATGCACTGCTATTCGGTGGATTTCTTCGCCCTAAATTGCTCTAATGTGCTCTGCCTGGCACTCAGAAGAACAGCAGAAGTGGTCTCGGCACTTTACGCTGAGTTAGGTTACGTTCGACAAGGTTAGGCTAGGCTAAGTTTGGTTAGGATAGCTTTTACTTGTGTGTTATGCACTACATTTCGGTGGAATTCTCCGCTCAACTGTGCTCTAGTTTGTTCCGCTAGTCCCTGGGGAGGGAAGAAATAGTGGTATCGAAGCGTTAGGATTAGTCACATTACGCTTGGTTAAGTCACGTTTGGTTAGGATAATATAGGATAGCTTTGACTTTTGTGCTATGCACTGCTATTCGATGGACTTCTGCGCCCTACAATACTATAATATGCTCTGCTTGGCTCTATGGAGGCCAGGAATATTGGTCTCGGCACGTTCCGTTGAGTTTGGCTGCGTTTGGTTGTGCTTCGTTCGTATAGGTTAGGAGAGGAAGGCTTCGTCTTTTGTGCTGCACACTGCCGTTCGGTGGATTTCTGCTTTCAACTGTGCCCTAATATGCTCTGCTTGGTAGTGGGAATGCCGCCAATTGTGGTCTCGGCAAGGTACTTTTAGCTATGCTACGTTTGCTTGGGTTACGTTGGTATGGGTTAGGTTTTGATAGCTTTGACTTATGCGGTGTAAGCTGTATTTCAGTGGATATCTGCGCTCTATTGTGTGCTAGTATGTCCTGCTTGGCTACGGCGAGGCCACCAATAGCGGCCTCGGCACGTTAGGTTCAGGTGGATTACGTACGTCTATGTTACGTTGGGTTAGGTTTGGAAACGATAGCTTCGTCTTTTGTGCCGTACACCGCATTCGGAGGATTTCTGAGCTGTGCATTGCTATAATAAGCTCAGCATGGCCCAATGGAGGCCAGAAATATTAGTCTCGCCTCATTATGATGAGTTAGGCTGCGTTCGGTTTGGTTAGGGTAGGTCAGGCTGGATAAGTGTACCTTCCACTTTTGTCCTCTAAACTGCAATGCGGCAGAAGACGCCGCTCTACTGTGCTCTAGTATATTCTGCTTGGCCCTGGGGAGGCTAGCAATGATGGTGTCGTCAAGTTAGGTTGAGTGAAACAACGTTCGGTTGCGTTAAGTATGGTTATGTTAGGATAGTGTAAC
Source organism: Eufriesea mexicana (assembly GCF_001483705.2). NCBI lineage: Eukaryota > Metazoa > Arthropoda > Insecta > Hymenoptera > Apidae > Eufriesea > Eufriesea mexicana. The sequence goes on from NW_016909123.1 coordinate 30,730, forward strand.
ACCGAATAATGTGCTATGCATTACGATTATATGGATTTCTACGCTCTACTCTTCACTTACAAGTTCCACTTGGCTCTGGGGAAGTCAGCGAAAGTGGTCTCGGCATATCAGGAAGAGTTACGTTACGTTCGGTTACGTAGCGTTTGGTCAGGGTTGGATAGGACAGCTTTGACTTTTGCTATTCACACCGCTATACGGTTGATTTCCGAGCTCTACTGAGCACCAATGTGTTCTGCCTCGAACTGCGGTGGCCAGCAAAATTGGTGGCGGCACATTCGGTCAAGTCAGGTTACGCTCGGTTCGGTTACGGTAGGATAAGTTTGGTTAGGTTGGCTGTGGCATTTGTGCTATACACAGCTTTTCCATGGATTTCTGCCCTCTAATCTCATCTAATATGTTCTGCATAGCTCTGGGGAGAGCAGCAATAGTTGTCTAGGGCCGTTATTTTGAGTTGTGTTACGTTTCGCTAGGTTAGGTTAGGTCAGGTTAGGATAGGTTATCTGCGACTACAGCGCTGTACACTGCTATTTGGTGGCTTTCTGCGCTCTAGAGTGCTCTATTATGTTCAACTTGGCACCGGGGAGAGCAATGATAGCATTCGCGGTCTGTTAGGTTGGGTTAGTGTACGCTTGGTTATGTTAGGTTTGTCTGGTATTCGGGCGGTTCACCGTCGAGTTGCTCGCTGGATGGCGAACAGGGTCGTGCGCGCGTACCGCACGATTTCCTACGAGGCGTCGATCGTCGTGGCGGGTGTTCAGTCGTTCGATATGCTACCCGGGCGGGGGGGCAGTATACACGGAGTCCACCACCAGGGCGGCGACGGTGCTCCTGAAGAATGTGCCGTTTCTTTGAGGCGCATTCTTCGACGGCCCGTGATGACCGCCTGACGAGCTCGGCTGGAGAACCCGAGCAGCCGACTGCACCGGCCGATACTGTCCGTGCTCCCCTTTCTGGGTACACAGGCGCGCAGCGGTAGCCGGCATAACTTCAGCCTGCCTCAGGTTCTAACCGGGCACGGGAACTTCGGGGAGTACCTGTGCCGTATCGCGCAGGAACGTGAGACGCTCTGTCACCACAGCAGGGAATTCCGGGACACGGCGTAGCACACGCTATAGGATTGTCCGGCGCAGCATAGTGAGAGCCGGGTCCTGTGTCGCGTGGTTGGTCTTTACATTGCCTCTCCGTCGTCGTGGAGTAGGAGACAGTAAGCTTAGGTGCGCGGCGTGCGTTGGCCTCCCCCTTCGAGGCTGCTATGTTACAGATGGTGGCCACGGAGACAGCCCGTGAGCAGAGCGCTGGCTCATCGTGCGTAGGGCGGCGGAGGCTGCGAGCGCATAGCCGCCCATCGCCTCGCGCCCAACCGGATGCGGTAACGCGTTAGTCCTCCGGCTTCGCGAGCGACCATGTACCTGCAGCCGGAGGGGCCGACTCTATTTCCGTTTGCAACCTGCGTAAGGGAGACGTGCAGACACCGGCAGACGTGTGGGGGCCTGCCTTTTCGAGAAACCGTGGATCGGGCGCGCGGTGACGTGTGGTGGTCGCGCGGCGTCCGCAAGGTATTCGTGTATTGCGGTGTGTTGGTATGCGTTGTGCGTGCCTGTGAACGACCCTTCTCGCGCGCATGGCACGGATGGTTCGGGTGCGAGCTCCCGTCGCACCGAGAGGGAACTACGGTTGTGTCGCGGGGGCGCCCTGGTAATTGCGTCGCCGCGAAGTCTAGGACGCAACGAAATGCGAACGGCTGGCCATCGTGGAGGATTTGGTGGTGTAAAAATTCCACGCAAACACGCCCCCTGCACTAGGGGAGTCTGGAACATATGGAAGATGTCCCCCACGTGAAAAAGGGTTAGTCTGCGTCTGGTTATAATAGCTTTGACTTTCCCGCTACGCGTTGCCTGTCTATGGGCCTGTGCGCTCTACGCTCCTCTAATATCTTGTGCTCGGCGGTGGGGAAGCCAGCAATGCTGGACTCGGCTCGTTAGTTTTCGTTCGTCTACGTTTGGTTACGCCAGGATTGGTCAGGTTAGGTTAGGGCACCATCGCCTTTTTGCTACACACAGCTATTCCGTGGATTTCTGAGCTGTGCTGTGCTGCAATATGTTCTGCTTCGCTCTGGGACGGCCAGAAGTAGTCACCTCAGCTCGTTAGGTTAAGTCTGGCTGCGCTTGCTTGCATTTCGTTTGGATATGTTAGGACAGGATAAATACACTGATATTCGGTGGATTTCTTCACTCTGCTGTGCCCCACTACTTCCTGGTTGGCCGTGGGGAATCCAGCAATAGTGTTCGCGGCACGTTACGTTGAGATATCCTATGTTTGGTTATGTTTCGTTGGTTCGGGTTAGGCATGGATTGCTTAGACTTTTCCAACATACTCTGCGATTCTATGAATTTCTGCATTCTACTAACCACTATCATGTTCTGCTTGGCTCTGGTGATGTCAGAAATCGTGGTCGCGGCACGTTAGGTTGTGTTATGTTAACGATTCTTCATATTACGGTTGTATATGTTAGTATGTGGTAGCTTTGACTTTCCTGTTGTACACTGCTATTCGGTGGCTTTCATCGCTCTACTGCGCTCTAGTATATTCTGGTTGGCTCTGCGGAAGTCAGAAATTGTGGGCCAGGCACCGTAGGTCGGGCTAGGTATCGGTTGGCTGTGTTATGTTTGGTAAGGTTGGGCAAGGATAAGTATGGCTATTGTGGTATACACCGCTATTCGGTGGATTTCTGCGCTCTGCTGTACTCTAGTACACCCTGCTTGGCCCTCTGGTGTTCAGCACCAGCGGCCTGGACACGTCCGGTTGAGTTAGCCAACGTTCGGTTAGATTAGGCTAGGCAAGGTTTGGTTATGTTACCTTTGATTTTTGCTATACACTGCTGCTCGGCGGTTCCCTGCGCTCTACTGTGCTCTAGTATGCTCTGACCGGCTCTGTGGATTCCAGCAGTAGTGTTCACGGCACGTTCGTTTATGCTACGATACGTTCGATTATACCACGTTTGGATGGGTTTGGTCTCGATAGCTCTGACTTTTGAGTTGTACACTGCTATTCTGCTAATTTCTACGCCCTACATTGCCCCACAATACTCTGTTCAACACTCGGGAACCCAGTAATAGTGGCCCAGCCAGGTTAGTTTGATTTAGGCTCAGTTTGGTTATGTTACGTTTGGTTAGGTTAGGACAGGATATCATTGACTATTATCCTATATTTTTCTATTCGTGAACTTCTGCGCTGTGCTGTGCCCTAATATGCTCTGCTTGGCTCTGGGGAGGCAAGCAATAGTGATCTCGGCACGTTAGGTTTAGTTACGCTAAGTTTGATTGGGATATGTATGCTTGTTTTAGGTTTGGATAGCTTTGAGTTTCTTGGCATAGGCTCCTGTTCGGAAGATTTCTGCCCTCTAATGTGCTCTATTATACTCTGCTAGAATCTTGCGAGGCCAGCAATAGTGGTCGCTGCACGTTAGGTTGGGCAAATTTACGTTTGGCTATGTTATGATTGCTTTGGTTAGGAGAGGATCGATTACACTTATGTGCTATACACTGCCTTTCGGTGGATTTCGGCGCTTCACTGTGATCTTATATGTTCAGTTTAGCTCTGGAAAAGAAACCTCTAGTAGTCCAGGCGCGTCAGGTTGAGTTAGGCATCGTTTGGTTGTGCTACGTTTGCATAGGTTAGGGCATGAAAGCTTCGGCTTTTGTGCTATACACTGCTTTACGGTGGATTTTGGCGCTTCACTGTGATCTTATATATTCAGCTTGGCTCTGGAAAGGAAACCTATAGTGGTCCAGGCGCGTTAGATTCTGTTAGGCAACGTTTGGTTAGGTTACGTTTGTTTTTGTTAGGCTTGCGTAGCTTCGACTTTCGTGGTATACATTGCTATTAGGAGGATTTCTGCGCCCTACTTTGCTTTAGCATGTTCCACCTAGCACTGTGAAGGCCAGGTATTGTGGCCTAGGCACCTTAGGTTGCTTTATGTTGCGCAGGGTTATGTTACGTTTGGTTAGGTTAGGGTAGGATAACTTTAACCCTTGCGCAATACACGGCTATTCGGTGGACTTCTGCTCTCTACATTGCTCTACTGTACTCTGCGCAAGCCAGGGGTGTTTAGTAATAGTGGTCGCGACACATTTGCTTCTACGTTTGGTTACGTTACTATTGGCTAGCTTAGGAGGGGCTAGCTATGACTTTTGCGCTATACACTGCTGTTCGGCCATTTCCTGCAATTTACTGTGCTCTAATATGTTCAGCTTAGATCTGCGAGGTCCAGCAGCATTGGTATCGGCACGTTACTTTGAGTTAGGCTACGTTTCGGAAGGTTAGGGTAGGTCAGGTTGGATTAGGATACCTATGACCTCTGTGCTTTACACTGCAATGCGCCGGACTTCTGCGCTCTACTGTGCTCTAGCATATTCTGCTTGGCTCTGGGGATTTCAGCAATTGTTGTCTCGGCACGATACGTTGATTTATGCTATGTATGGTTAGGTTACGTCAGTTTGGGTTAGGTTTGCAAACTTTTGGCTCTCTTGGTGTAGACTGCTATTTGGTCGATTCCTGAGCTCTACTATGTCCTAACAAACCCTGCTTGGCTCTGGGTAGGACAGCAATACTGGTCACGGCACGCTAGGTTTGGTTCGGTTACGCTTGAATATGTTACGATTTGTTAGGGTACGAGAGGGTAGCTCCTACTTTTGTGCTATGAAGTGCTATTCGGTGGATACCGGCCCTCCACATTGATCTTATCCGTTCAGCTTTTCTCCGGCAAAGACAGCAACAGTGGCCTTGGCACTTTATTCTGCGTTAGGCAACGTTTAGTTCGTTTAGGTTGGGTCAGGCTTGGCCAGGGTATCTTTGACTTTTGAGCTGAAAACTAAAACGCCGCGTATGTCTGTGATCTAGAGTGATGTGGTTCATTCTGCTTGGCTCCGCGGAGGGCAGCTATAGTGGTGAAGATCTGTTAGGTGTTGCTAGGTTGCGCTCGGTTGTGCAATGTCTGGCTGTGTTAGGCCAGGACAGCTTTGACTTTCGAGCTGTACACTGATGTTCGTGGGATTTCTGAGCCCTACTGTGGTCTAGTATACACTGGTTTGGTCTGTGGACGCCAGAAACGGTGGGCGCAGCGCGTTAGGTAGAGTTGGGTTACGTTCCGTTAGGTCAGGATTGGTTGGCTCAGGAAGGGATATATTTGACTCTTGTGCTGCGCACTGAAATGCGGTGTATTTCTGCGCAATACATTACCCTATCATACTCTGCTCGACTCTGGACTGGACTGTAATGGCAGACGTGGCACGTTTTATTGAATCAGGTTACGTACCGTCATGTTACGTTAGGTTAAGGTTGGTTGCGATTGCTTTTACTTTTGTGCTATACACTGCTATTCGGTGGACTTCTGAGCTGTACTGTGCTGTAATTTGCTCTGCGTGGTACCGAGGGGGCCAGAAGTTGTGGCCTCGGCACGTTAGGTTGAGTTAGGTTATGTTTCGTTCTGATAGGTTTGGATGATGTTATGAGATGTTTGATTGGGACGGCTTTGACTTTTGTGGTATAAGCTGCTATTAGGTGGCTTTCTGCGCTCTCCTGTTCTCTAGTATATCCTGCTTGGCTATAGGCAAGCCAGAAGTATTGGTCTCGTCATGGTAGTCTGAGTTATGCTGCATTTGGTTATTTTACGTTTGGTTTTGTTAGGTTATGTTAGGCACTATAGCTTAGACTTATGTGCTATACACTGCTATTCGGTGGACTTCTGAGCTGTACTGTGCTGTAATTTGCTCTGCGTGGTACCGAGGGGGCCAGAAGTTGTGGCCTCGGCACGTTAGGTTGTGATATGCTTCGTTCGGCTAGGTTGGGTTGTGCCAGGTTAGGTTAAGATATCTCTTGCTTTAGTGCTTTGCAGTTCCTTGCGGCGAACTTCTGCGCTCTACGGTGCTCTAGTATATTCTGGTCGGCTCCGTGGATGTCTGCAATGGTGGTCTTGGCACGATAGGTCGGGTTAGGTTACATTTGGGTGTGTCATGTTTGGTTAGGTTGGGAGACGGTAGCTGTGACCTTTCTGCTATACGCTGCTATTCGATGGATTTCTGCGCTCCACTGTGATCAAGCATGCTCTGCTTTGCTCCGGGGAGGCAAAAATTAATGTCCGCCGCGAGATAGGTTGTGTTAGGTTACGTTTGGTTAGGTTAGGTTGGGCCGGGTTAAACCAGGATAGTCGTGGCTTGTGTGATATAGACTGCTATTTGGTGGAGCTGTGCGCAGAACTCTGCTCTCATATGCTCTGCTTGGCTCTGCGAAGGCCAGCAATAGTGGTCTCGGCACGTTATGTTAAGTAATGCTACGTTCTGTTTGGTTACCTTCGTTTCGTTTAGAATCACATATCTTTGACCTTCGTGGTGTACACTGCCATTCGTAGGATTTCTGCGCGCTACTGCGTTCCTGCATATTCTGCTTGGCACTGTGGAGGCCAGCAATATCGTTTCCGACACGTAGGGTGCAGTTATTCTACGTTTGGTCTTGTTAGGTTAGGTCAGGTTAGGATAAGACGTATTTGTCTTTTACGGTATACACTGCTATTTGGTGGGTTTCTGGACTCTGTTGTGATCTGATATGCTCTGCCTTGCTCTGGCGAGGACAGAAGCCTTAGCCGTATCGCGATATGTATGGTTGGGTTACGTTTGGGCTGGTTAGCTTAGCTCGGGTTTGCAGAGGATACCTTTGACTCTTTTGTTGCAGACTGAATTGCTGCAGATTTATGCGCTCTGCTGTGATCTAGTACGTTTATCTTATCTCTGTGAGGGCCAGAAATAGTCGTAGCGGCACGTTACGTTGTGTTAGGCTACGTTCTGTTGGGTTAGGTTTGGTCAGGTTTGGTCAGGATATATTTGACTTTTTGCTATACACTGCTTTTCGGCGGATTAAAACCAGCTACATTGCTATACTGTGCTCTGCTCGACTCTGGGGATGCCAGAAATAGTGGTACCGACACGTTAGTTTTATATATGCTTCGTTTGGCTATTTTACGATTGGTTCGGTTAGGAGGGGACAGCATAAACGTTTATGCTATAGACTGCTTCTCGTTGGACTTCTTCGCTATACTGTGCTCTAAAATGCTCTGCATGGCTCCGGGGAGGCCAGCAACAGTGTGCTCGGCACGTTTGGTTTGGTTATGTTACGTTTGGTCGGTATATGTTAGCATAGTGTAAGGAAGGATATCTTTGACTTTTGTGCTATGTACTGCGATTCGATGGGTTTCTGCTATCTACACTCCTCAAATGTGTTCCGCTTGGCTCTAGGGCGACCAGCAATGGTGGTCGCGCCACGCGCGATTGAGTTAGGTCGCGCTTGGTTACGTTACGATTGGTTAGGTTAGAAGCGGCTAGCTTTGACCCTAGTGCAGTACACTGATTTTCGGTGGATTACTAGCATCTACTTTTCTCTACGATATATTACTCGACTCTGCGGTGGCCAGTAATAGAGGTCCAAGCACGTTAGTTTGATTTGTGCTACATTTGGTTATATTACGCATGGGTAGGGCGGGTGAGGATACCCTTGAATATTGTGCTATACTCTGCTGTTCGGTGGACTTCTTCGCTATACTCTTTATTATGATCTGCTTGGCTCTGGGGATGCCTGTAATGGTGATCTCGGTATATTGTGTGAGTTTGGATACGTTTTGCTACGATATGTTGACCTTTATTACGATTGGTTAGCTTGGCCTTTTCAGCTACACACTGCGCCTCCATGGATTTCTGCAATCTACCCTCCTCTAATACGCTCTGCTTGACTCTGCGGAGGGCAGCAATGCTGGACGCGGCACGTTAGGTTGTGTCAGGTTACGCATAGTTATATCAGGTTGCTTTGGGTTTGGTTAGGATAGCTGTGACTTTTGTGCACAATACTGATGTTCTGCCGGCTTCTGTGCTCTACTGTGCTGTATCATATTCCGCTGGTCCCTGGGGACGCCAGCAATAGTGGCCGCGGCACCTTAGTTCGAGTTAGGATACGTTTGATTAAGTTACGTTTGGATAGCTTATGAAAGGGTATATCTGACTTTTGCGATATGCACTCCTATGCGCTGGATTTCTGCGCTGATTCTAGAGTTTCCTGCCCCCTGCACTCCTCTAATATGTTCTGCTTGGCTCTGCGGAGGCCAGCAATAGTGTTCGCTTAACGATAGGTTGAGCTAGGTTCCGCGTGGATAGTAACGATTGGGCAGGTCAGGAGGGGCTAGCTCTGACTTTTGCGTTATACACTGCTATTCGGCGGATTCTGCATTCTACTGTGCTCTAATATGTTGAGCTTGGCACTGGGAGTGCTTGAAACTGTGTTATCAGCACATTACGGTGTGTCAGGCTGCGTCAGGTTAGGTTAGGTAAGGTCTGGTTTGAATAGGGTATCTTCGACTTTTGTGCTTTACACCGCAATGCGGCGTGTTCCTGCGCTCTACTGTGCTCTGGTATATTCTGATTAGCCCTGTGGTGAACACCAATAGTGGTCTAGCCACGTTAGGTTGAGTTGGGTTGCGTTCGGTTATGGTACGTTTGGATAGGTTAAGATGGGATAACATAGACTTTTGTGCTATACACTTCTATTCGGTGGATTTCTGCGCATTACTGCGATCTAATATTCTCTGTTTTGGTTTGTCAAGGCAAGAAACTGTGGTCGCGGCGCGTTATGTGGCGTAGGTTTACGTTTGGTTATGTCCGGCTTGTTTGGGTATGCAGAAGGTATATTCGTCTTTTGTGCTGCTCTCTGAAATGCGGTGGATTTATGCGCAATGCTGCGCTCTGGTATGCTCTGCTAGGCTCTGGGAAGGCCAGTAATGTAGGTCTCGCCATGTAAAGTGTAGATAGGCTGCGCTTGGTTAGGTTATGTCTGTTACGGTTAGGATTGTGTAGCTTCGACTTTTCCGCTGTACGCTGCGATGCTATGGGTTTCTGCTATCTACTCTACTCCAATATGTTCCGCTTGTCTCTGGGTGTGCCAGCAGTGGAGGTGGCGTCACGCAAGTTTTAGTTATGTTACGGTTGGTTACGTAAAGTTTGGATAGGTTATGAGAGGATAGCCTTGATTTCTATGCTGTATACTGCCATTTGGTGGGCTTCTGCGCTGTACTTTTCCTCGGTTTATTCCGCTTGGCGCTGGGGATGCCGGCTACTGTGGTCTAGGCACGTTAGCTTGGAATACGTTGCGTTTGGCTATGTTACGTTTGTTCAGTCTAGGATAGGGTAACTTTGACTTTCGCACTATACACTGATATTCGTTGAATGTCTGCGCTCTACATTACTCTACTATACTCTGCTCGTCCCTGTGGTGGCCAGAGAAAGTGTCCGTGGCACGAGAGTTTGCGACAGGTTACGTTTGGTTGGGCTAGGTTGGGTTCGGTTTGGATACGGCGGTTTCGGCTTTATTATTTCTGCGCACTGCTGCGTTCTAATATGCTCCGCTTTGATCTGTGGAGGCTAGGAATGGTAGCCACGTCGCGTCGGTTCGAGTTAGGTTACGTTTGGTCAGTTTAGGTTTGCTTGGGTTTTGTTAGGGTAGCTTTGACTTTTGTGCGCCACGCTAATATTCTATGGACTTCTGTGCTCTAATCTGCTTTATCATGTTCCGCTGGTCTCTGGGAACGTCAGCAACAGTGGGCGTGGCACGTTAGGTTTATTAAGCTACGTTCGGTGATGATACGTTTGGTCAGCTTATGATAGGATATATCGGACTTTTGTGCTGTACACTGATATGCGGTGGACGTCTGCGCTCAACTGTGCTCTGCTTGACACTGGGAAGGCCAGCAATAGCAGTCGCCGCTCCTTAGGTTGTGTTATGTTTCGTTTGTGTGCGTCTCGATTGGTCAGGTATGTAGAGGGCAACTTTGAGTTTTGTGGCATACACTGCTATTCGGGTGATTTCTGCGTCCTACTGAGCTCTAATATCTTCATCTTGGCTTTGGGAAGGCCAGCGACAGAGGTATCGGCACGCTTCATAGGGTTAGGCTACGTTTGGTTTGTCTAGGTTAGAACAGGGTAGGTTAGGATACCTTAGACTTATGTGCTTTACAGTGCGATGCGAAGGATTCCTGCGCTCTACTGTGCTTCAATATGTTATGGTTGGCTTTGTGGTAGTCAGCATTAGTGGTCTTGGGATGTTTGGTCGGGTTAGGTTACGTTTCGTTATGTTACGATTGGCTATGTTAGGCTAGGATTGCTATGACTTTTGTGCTATACACTGCTTTTCCGTGGATTACTACCCTCTGCATTGCTCTATTATACTCTGCTCTGGTCTGGGGAGGCCAGTGGTACTGGTCCCGGCGAGTTAGTTTCATTTATGCTACGCTGGTTATGTTACATTTGGGTAAGGTAGGAGAGGATAGTATCGACTCTTTTGCTATATACTTCTCTTCGGTGTAATCCTTCGCTATACTGAGCTCTAGTATGCTCCGATTGGCTCTCGGGAGGCCAGAAATCGTGGCCGTTGCACGTTAGGTTATGATATGTTAAAAGTGGTTGTGTTAGGTGAGGTTAGTTTGGTTATGATGGCTTCGACTTTCGTGCAATGCACTGTTATTCGGTGAATTCCTATGATCGACTATGCTCCACTACATTCTGCTTGGCTCAGGGGAGGCCAGGTGCTGTGGTCACGGCACGTAGCTTTGAGCTATTCTACACTTGGTTTTGTTTGGTTAGGTCAGCTTAGGTCAGGATATATTCGACTTCTGTGCTATTCATTGCAATGCTGTGGATTTCTGGGCACTACAGTGCTCTAATATCCGTGCTTGGCACAGTGGTGGCCAGTAATAGTGGTCTCGGCACGTTAGGTTGAGTTAGGTTATGTTTCGTTCTGATAGGTTTGGATGATTATGTTAGAGTATCTGCGGCTTTTGTGCTATACATTGCAGAGCGGTGGATTTTTGCGCTCTGGTGTGCTCTACTATACTCTGCCTAGTCCTGTGTAGGCCAGCAACTGTGGTCGCGTACAATTAGGTTACGCTCATTTGTGTTAAGTACGGATAGCTTTGATTTTTTTGGCATAGACTGCTATACAGTGGTTACCTGCGCTCCACTTTGCTCTACTGTACTATGTTCGTCCCTGGGGAGGTCAGCAATAGTAGTAGCTGCATGTTAGGTTGAGTTAGGTTACGTTTGGTAATGCTACGGTTGGTTTGGTTAGAAGACGATATCTTTGAACTTTATGATATGCACTGCTCTTCGGTAGATTTCGGCGTTCGACTGTGACCTTATTTGTTCAGCTTGGCTGTAGGAATGACTGCAATATTCCTCTTGGCACGTCATGCCGTGCTATAAAGCGTTTGCCTGTGTTAGGACAGGTCAGGTCAGGATTCTTCGACCTTTGTGCTATATACTGAAGCGCCGCAGATGTCAGTGATCTACTGTGCTGTAGTATATTCAGCTTGGCTCTGGGGAGGTCAGCAATGGTGGTGTAGGGCTGTTAGGTGGAGCTTGGATTCATTTGGTTATGCTGTGTTTGGTTAGGTTAGACAAGGAGAGCTATGACTTTTGTGCTCCACACTGCTATTCGGTGGTTCTCTGCGCTCTAGCGTAATCTAGTATGCACTGCTTTGTTCTGAGGCGAAAAGAAGCAGTGGCCGCAGCGCGTTAGGTAGAGATAAGTTACGTTTGGCTTGGTTAGATTTGTTTGTGTTTGACTGGGTTGGCTTCGGCTCTTGTGCTATGCACTGCTATTCGGTGGATACCTGCGCTCTACATTGCTCTGCCGTATTCTGCTGGAACCTGATGTAGCCAGCAACAGTGGTCGTGACACGATACATTGGGTCAGGTTACGTTTGGTTAGGCCAGGTTTGGTCAGGTTTCATTACGATAGCTTTGACCTTTGAGGTATACACTGCTGTCCCTTGGATTTCTGCACACCAGTGACCTCTAGTATGTTCTGCTTGGCCTCGCAGGGGCCAGAAACTGTGGTCTCGTCTCGTTAGGTCTAGTTAGTCCACGTTTAGTTAGGTTAGGTTATGCCAGGTTAGGTGAGGACATATTTGTCCTTTATGAAAGTACGCTGTCACGTTGTGGCCTTCTATGCTCCACTGTGTTCTAGTACATTCTGCTTGGCTCTGGGCGTGCCAGCAATAGAGGCATCGGCACGATACGTTTAGTTAGGCGACATCTTACTATGTCAGGTAAGGCCAGGTTTGGTTGGAATATCTTTGACTTTTGTGCTGCACATTGCTTTACGGCGTACCTCTACTCTCTGCAATGCTCTACTACTCCCCTCGACTACGGGGAGGCCAGAAATAGAGGCGCCGGCGCGTTATGTTAATTTATGCTACGTTCAGTTGTGTTACGTTTGGTTAGGATAGGAGAGTGTAGCATCGACTTTTTTGCCATGCACAGCTTGTCGGCGGACTTCTGCGCTCTACATTGCTCTAATATGCTCCGCTTGGCTCCGCGGAGGCCAGCCATAGCGGTCTCGGCACGTTAAGTTGAGTTATGCTGCGTTTGGTTGGGCAATGTTAGATTGGGTTAGGTTTGCGTAGCTTTGACTTTTGTAGTATACACAACTATTCGGTGGACTTCTGCGCTCCACCGTAGCCTGATATGTTCAGCTGTTCTCCGCGAAAGACGGCAATAGTGGTCTCGGCACCTTAGTCTGAGTTAGGCTACGTTTGATTGGGATAGGCTAGGTCATACTAGGTTCGGTTATATTTGACCTTTGTGCCATAAACTGCGTCGCAGCGGATTTCTTTGATCTACTGCGCTGTAGTATATTCTGCATGTCTCTGTGGAGGACGGCAATAGCGGTGTAGGGCGGTTAGGTGGAGTTGCGCCACGTTTGGCTATGCTACATTTTGTTGTGTCAGGCAAAGGCAGCTTTGACTTTTGTGCTATACACTGTTATTCGGTGGATGTCTGCGCACTAATGAAGTCTAGAATGCCCTGCTTTGCTCTGGGGAAGCCAGAAACAGAGCCCGCGGCGCGTTAGTTACAGTTAGGTTACGTTTGGTTTGGTCAGGCTTGCTTGTGTTAGCGTAAAATATCTTTGACTTTTGCGCTGTACAATGAAATCCGGGGGATTTCTGCGCTCTACATTGCTCTACTATACTCTGCTCGAATCTGGGGAGGCCAGCAATAGCGGTCGCGGCACGTTATTTCGTGTTATGTTACGCATGAATATGTTGGGTTAGCATAGGTTTGCTTAGGGTAGCTTTGACTTTCGTGCTATACACAGGCATTCGGTGGATTCCTGCCATCCACTATGCTCTACAATAGTCTGATAGTCCCTGAGGAGGCCAGAAATAGTGGTCGCGGCACGTTATTTCGTGTTATGTTACGCATGTATAGGTTGGGTTAGCTTAGGTTTGCTTAGGGTAGCTTTGACTTTCGTGCTATACACAGACATGCGGTGGATTCCTTCCCTCCACTATGCTCTACAATAGTCTGATAGTCCCTGGGGAGGTCAGAAATAGTGGTCGCGGCTCGTTACTTTGAGCTACTCAACGATAGGTTAGGTTATGATAGTCTGGGTTAGGTTTGTTTATCCTCGATTTTTCTGCTGTACACTACGATCCTATGGATTTCTGCGCCCAACACTCCTCTAATGCGTTCTGCCTGGCTCTGTGGAGGACAGCAATATTGTCGGCGGCACGTTAAGTTGAGCTTCGCTGCGTTCGGTAGTTTTATGAACGGTTGGGTTAGGAGCGGGCATCTTCGTCTTTCGTGCGACATACTGCTTTTCGGTGAATTTCTCCTCTCTACTGTGTTCTAATACGCCCTCCTTTGCTCTGGAGTGACAAGAAATAGTGGCCGCGGCATGTTAGGTTGAGATAGGTTACGTTTGGTTAGTTTTCGATGGCATGGATAGGTTAGGTCAGGTTTGGTTAGTGCAGCTATGACAACTGTGCCGTACACGTCTGACCGGTAGGTATCTGCGCTCTGCATTGCTCTGTTAGCATACGCTTTTCTCTGGGGGAGCGGAACGTGCTGTCGTGGCACGATCGGAGTAGTCAAGTTACGTTTGGTTATGTTAGGTTAGTTTAAGTTCGGCAAGGATGCCTTTGACCTTCTGCTATGCACTGCTGTTCGGTGGACTTCTGTGCTCCACTGTGCTCTATCATATTCTGCTTGTCTCTGGGACGCCAACGGTAGTGGTCGTGGCACGTGTGTTTGTGTTGTGTTACGTTCGGTTAGGTTAGGAAGTGGTCGTGGCACGTGTGTTTTTGTTGTGTTACGTTCGGTTAGGTTAGGTTGGGTTAGGTTAGGTTTGTCAGCATATCTCTGACACTGGGTTAGGATAGGTTTGTAAGCATATCTCTGACTTTTGCGCTATACAATGCTATGCGGCCGATTTCTACTATCTACTGTGCCCTAATATGCTCCGCGTGTCCCTGGGGAGGCCATAAATGGTGGTTTGGGCTCGTTAGGTTGAACGAGGATGCGCTTGATTATGTTAGGTTAGTCACGGCTTGGCCAGAGAAGCTCTGACTTTTCTGCAATACATTGCCATTCAATGGACTTCTGCGCTAGACGCTCCTCAAAAATGTTCTGCTTGGCGATGGGGAGGCCAGCAATGGTGGACTCGGTTCGATAGGTATAGTTGGTCTACGTTTGGTTAGGTTAGGATTGGACAGGCTTGGTTATGGTACCTTTTTCTTTCGTGCTATACACTGCTATTTGTGGGCTTTCTGCGCTCTACTGTGCGACAGTATATTCTGCTTGTCTCTGGGGAGGCCCGCAGTAGTGGTCTCGGCAGGATAGGTTAGGTTTGGTTACGCTTGGTTTCGTCAGCTTTGGCGTCGTTAGCGTAAGATAGCTCTGACTTTCGCGCTACACAATGCTATGCGTTCGATTCCGACGCTCTACTGTGCTGTAATGTCCTTTGCGTGACTCTGGGGAGACCTGCAATAGTGGTCGCGGCACGTTAGGCTAGGTTATGTTGCGTTTGTCTATATTACGTTTGGATAGGTTACTATTGGGTAGATTTGACTTTCGTGCTATGCACTGCCATTCGGAAGATAATTACGATCTACATAGCTCTACTATACTCTACTAGGCTCAGGCGAGGCCAGTAATGGTGTTCTCGGCACGGTATGATGAGCAATGCTACGTTTGGCTAGGATATGTTTGTTTGGGTTAGGTATGGATAGCTATGTCTTTCGTGTTATATACTGTTATTCGGAGGAAATCTTCCATACACTTTGATCTAAAATGCTCTGGTCGAATCTGGGGTGGGCAGCAATAGTGGTCGCGGCACAATAGGTTGAGGTAGGTTTGTTCGAATAGGCTAGGTTAGGCTACGCTTGGTCAGGTTGGCTTTGACTTTCATGTTATACACTGCTATTCGTTGGATTTCTGCGTTCTACTTGATCTAATATTTTCTGCTCGACTCTGTGGCGGGCAGCAATAGAGGTCTCGGCCCGTTAGGTTTAGTTACTCTACGTTCAATTAGGGTAGGCTTAGTGAGGTTATGTAAGGATATTTTTGACTTTTGCCCAATACACGGCTATTTGGTGGCTTTCTGGGCTCTACTGTGCTCTAGTACATTCTGCTTGGCTCTGGGGTGTCCTGCAATAGTTGCCTCGGCACGAAAGCTTAAGTTAGTTTGCGTTTGGTTGTATTACAAGTGGAGAGGTTAGGAGAGGATAGCTTGGACTTTTGTGCTATACAATGCTGTTCGGTCGATTTCTACGCCCTACGTTTTCCTACTGTACACTGCTCGACTCTGTGGAGCCCAGAAATAGTGGCCTCGTGCCGTTGTGTTGACTCAGGCTAAGTTGGGCTACGTTACATTTGCTTTGGTTAGTTTAGGATGGATACGACTTTCGCGGTACACACTGATATCCGTAGGACTTCACCGCTCTACAGTGCTCTAGTATGTTCAGCTTGGCACATGTAAGGCCTGCAATAATGTCCTCGGTACGTTATGTTGAGGCAGGATTCGTTCGGCTATGTTAGGTTAGGATACGTTTGGTTAGGATAGGTGCTACTTTTGTGCTATGCACAGCAATTCGTTGGATTTCTTCGCTCAACTCCGCACTACTACATTCTGCTTGGCCCTGGAGGATCCAGCAATAGTGGCTTCGGTACGTTAGGTTGAGGTACGCTACGTTTGGTTAGGTCACCTTTGCTTGGGCTAGGCTTGGATGGATACGGCTTTCGTGCTATACACTGCGATTCTATGTACTTAACGGCCCTACTCTCCTCTAGTAATATCGGCTCAATTCTGGGAAGGCCAGCTATAGTGTTCGGGCTACGTGAGGTTGAGTTATGTTACGTTCGGCTATGTTAAGATTGGATACATTGGGGTAGGTTATCCTCGACATTAGCGCTATACACTGCTATCCGGTGGACTTCTGCTCTCCAGTGTGCTCTTGTATGCTCTGCTTGGCTCTGGCGTGGCCAGCGATAGTGGTCTTGGCACGTTAGGTTGCCCTATGCTACGTTCGGGTGTGTTACCTTCGGTGTAGTCAGGATATGATAGTACAGTCTTTTTTGCTATGCACCGTTATCAGCGGATTTTTGCGCTCTACTGTGTTCTAATATTTTCTGCTTGGCTCTGGAGAGACCAGCGATTGTGACTTCGGTACGTTTGGTTGTGTTAGATTATGTTTGGTAATGTTAGGTTTGACCCGGCTAGGTTTGGATATCTTCGGCTCTTGTGCTCTTCACTGCAATGCCGCGTGTTTCTGCGCTCAACTGTGCTCTGGTACATATGGCTTGTCTCTGCGGAGGCCACCAGCAGTGGTCTCGTCAAGTGGGGTTGAGTAATGTAACGTTTGGGAATGTTACGGTTGACTTCGTTAGGACAGGCTACTTTGACTTTTGTGCTATTTACTGCTATTCGGTGGATTTCTGCGGTCTAATGGGCTCTAATATGCACTGCGTGTTTCTGGGAGGCCTTGAATAATGGTCTCGTGACGTTGTGTGGAGTTACACTGCCTTAGGGTAATGGTACCTTTTTCTTTCGTGCTATACACTGCAATTATATGTCCGACTTTACTGCTACACGCCGCAATGCAGTGGATTTCTGCGCTCTGCTGTTCTCTAGTATATTCTGCATGCCTCTGGGTTGGACAGCAATAGTGGTGTCGGCACGTTAGGTTGGGATATGCCATGTTTGTTTATGCTACGTTTGCTGAGGTTTGAATACGGTAGTCTAGTCATCTGTGCTATAAACTGCTATCTCCCGACTTCTGCGCTCTACGGCGTTCAATATATTCTGCTTGGCTCTGTGGATGCCAGCAATAGTGGCCTCGGCGCGATAGGTTTATTTCGGCTACGTTTGCGTATGACAACTTTGATCACATTAGGAGAGATTAGTTTAGATTATTGCGCCTTCCATCGCTATTCGGTGGCTTTCTCAGCTCTACATTGCTCTACTGTGCTCTGCACGACTCTGTGGATGTAGATTACATTTGGTTTTGCTACGTTTGGCTAGGTTGGGAAGGGGTACTTTGTCATTTGCGATATACACCGCTATTCAGTGTGTTTCTGCGCTCTCATCTGCTAGAGTACGCACTGCCTACCTCTGTTGTGGCCAGTAATACAGGTCTCGGCACGTCAAGTTGCGTAATGTTGGCTTGGTTGTGTTAGGATGGCTCGGCTTGGGTTCCTTTGACTTTTGTGCTATTCACTGCAATGCGGTCGACTTCTGCGCACAACTTTACCCTAGTAGGTTCTGCTTTTTTCTGTGGGGCCAGCAATAGTGATCGCGTCACGTTAGGTCGGTTTGGGTTACGTTTCGTTATGTTGCGTTTTACGAGGTTAGGGTTGGAAAGTATAGTCTTTTGTGGTCTACACTGCTATCCGCGAATAACTGCGCGCCACAGTGTTTCAATATCCTCTGCTTGGCCCTCGCGTGGCCAGAAATAGTGGTCTCGGCACGTCAGGTTGTGTTATGCTAAGTTCGCCTCTGTCATATTTGGTTAGGTTAGGAAAGAAATGCTTCCACCTTCGTGCCACACGCTGCTATTCGGTGGATTCCGGCGCTCCAGTGTGCTCTGATTTGTTCTGCTTGGCTCTGGGGTTGTCACTAATATTGGTATCGGCACGTTAGGTCGAGCTTTGTTACGTTCCGATAGCGTAGGATTGAAAGGCATGGTTAGAATTTCTTTGACTTTTGTTCCATACAGGGATATTCGGTGCATTTCTGCTCTACACGTTGCTCTACTTTACTCTGCCCGGCTCTGGGGAGGCGAGCAATAGTGGTCGTGACGCGTTATTTTGGGTTAGGTTATGTTTGGTTCGGTGGCGTTGGGAAAAGTTTGGTCAGTGTAGCTACGAATTTCGTGCTATACGCTATGATTCGGTGGATTTCTGTGATCCGCTGTGCTCTGCTATACTCTGGTTGGCTCTGTGGATGCCAGCAGCAGTGGTCGCGGCACGTTATGTTCAGTTATGTCCCCTTTGGCTAGGTTACGTCATGACAGGTTGGTCTAACATATCCTCGACTTTGTAACATACTCTGCTGCTCGGTGGAATCCTGCGCTCTACGTTGCTCTACTAAACTCTGCCCTACTCTGGGGAGGCGAGCAATATCGGTCGCAGCACGTTAGGTTGTGTTCGGTTACGCTTGCTTTTGTCAGCTTGGGTTACGTTTGGTCAGGATAGCTCTTACTTTCGTGCCATACTTTGTTATTCCGTATATTTTTGTGATCTACTGTGTTCTAGAACTTTCTGCTTGGATCATTGGTGGCCTGCGACAGTGGTCTCGGCACGTTAGGTTGAGTTCTGCTACGTTTGGTCATGTTGGGTTTGACGATGTTAGGTCAGGATACCTACGTCCTTTGTACTATTCACTTCAATGCGATGGATTTCTGCGACCTTCTGTGCTCTAGTGCATTCTGCTTGTCTCTGTGGAGGGCTGCAATCGTGGTCTCGTCAAGTTAGGTTGAGTTAGGCTGCGTTTGAGTGTGTTACGTATGACTAGGTTGGAATAGGCATCTTTGACCTTTGTGCTATACTCTGCAAAGCGTTGGACTTCTGCGCTCCCTTATGCTGTAGTATGTCCTGCTTGGGTGTGGGGTGGCTAGAAATGGTGGCCTCGGGACGCTTGTTTGGTCTATGCTACGTTCGGGTATGTTACGTTTGGTGAGGTTAGGACATGATAGTCCAGGCATTTGTGCTAAACACTGCAGCCCGCGGATTTCTGCGCACTATTATATTCTAATATTTTCTGCTTGGTTCTGGCTAGTCCTGCGATAGTGGTCTCTGCACGTTAGGTTGAGTTATGGTACGTTTGGTTAGGCTAGGTTGTGTCAAGCTCGGTCAGGGTACCTTTGTCTTTCGTGCTATACACTGCAATTCGGAGGATTACTGCGCACGTCTGAGCTCCACTATATTATGGCCGGCCCTGGGCTGGCCAGCAATAGTGGCCGCGGCAAGTTATGCTCTGTTATGCTACGTTGGAATAGCATATGTCTAGTTGTGGTTGGTTAGGATACCTCCGACCTTCGTGCTATACACGATTATTCGGCGAGCTCCTGTTATCTATTGTGCTCTACTGCATTCTGCCTACCTCATGTGACGCCAGCAATATTGGTCTCGTCACGTTATGTTTAGATACACTACGTTTGTGTAGGTAAGGTATGGTCTGGTCACGTCACGATAAGTATGACCTTTGCGCTATACACTGCAATGCTTTGGACCTCTACGCTCTGCTGTGCTGTAGTATATTCTGCTTGGCTCAGGGGGGCCAGCAATAGTGGTCTCGGCGCGTGAGGTCGGGTGGTGCCACGTTTGGTCATGTTACGTTTGGTGAGGTTAGGACAGGATAGCCTCGTCACTGAGCTATACACTGCTGTCAACTTATTTCTGCTCTCTACTTGTTTCTAATGGTTTCTGCTTGGCTCTGGTGAGGCCAGCAATAGTGTTCTCGTCGCGTTAGGTTTACTTAGGCTACGTTTGCATATGATAAGTCTCGATGCGTTTGGACGGAGTAGCTTGGAGTGTTGTGCCATTCAAAGTTGTTCGGTTGATTTCTGCGGCATACTGCGCTCTAATGTGTCTTGCTTGGCTCAGCGGCGGCCAGCAATGGCGGTTCCGTCGTGTTAGGTTGCGTTAAACTCCGTTTGGGTGTGCTACATTTGGCTAGGTTAGAATAGGTTACTTCGCCTTTCGTGCTATACTCTGCTATTCGGTGGATGTCTGCGCTGTACTGTGCTCTGATATGTTCCGCTTGGCTCTGGGGCGCCCTGTAATAGTACTCCAGGCACGTCAGGTTGAGCCAGGTTACGTTACGATTGGTTAGCTTAGGAGGTGCTAGCTGTGACTTTTGCGCAATAAAATGCTGCTCGGTGGATTTCTGCTCTCTGCTGTGCTCTAATATGTTCAGCTTTGCTCTGCGAGGGCCAGCTGCAGCGGTATCGGCACGTTACGTTGAGTTAGTCTACGTATGGTTAGGTTATGTCAGTTTGGGTTGGGTTTGCATACCTTTGACTTTCTTGGTGTATACTGCTATTTGGACGATTCCTGCGCTCTACTGTGTAATAATAAACTCTGCGTGGCACTGGGGAGGACAGAAATACTGGTCACGGCACGCTAGGTTAGGTTAGGTTACGATTGAATATGTTACGATTGGTTAGGATAGAAGAGGGTAGCTCCCACTTTTGTGCTATACACTGCTATTCGGCGGATACCGGCCCTCCACAGTGATCTTATCTGTTCAGCTTTTCTCCGGGAAAGACAGCAACAATAGCCTTGGCACTTTATTCTGCGTTAGGCAACGTTTGGTTGGTTTAGGTTAGGTCAGGTTTGACCAGGGAATCTTTGACTTTTGCGCTATAAACTAACACGCCGCGGATGAATGTGATCTAGTGTGATGTGGTATATTCAGCTTGGCTCTGGGGATGTCAGCTATAGTGGTGAAGGTCTGTAGGGTGTAGCTAGGATACGCTTGGTTATGCTATGTCTGGCTATGTTTGGCCAGGACAGCTTTGACTTTCGCGCTGTACAGTGATATTCGGGGGATATCTGAGCCCTACTGTGATCTAGTATGCACTGCTGTGGTCTGTGGAGGCCAGAAACGGCGGGTGCAGCGCGTTAGTTAAAGTTGAGTTACGTTCCGTTAGGTCAGGCTTGGTTGGGTTAGGAAGGGATATATTTGGCTCTTGCGCTGTGCACTGAAATACGGTGTATTTCTGAGCTCTACATTGCTCTACCACACTCTGCTCGACTCTTGAGTGGGCTGTAATGGCGGTCGTGGCACCTTTGGTTTTGTCAGGTTGCGCTTGGTTATGTAAGGTTAGGAGATGTTTGGTTGGAACGTTTGGTTGAGTAATGTAACGTTTGGGAATGTTACGGTTGACTTCGTTAGGACAGGCTACTTTGATTTTTGTGCTATACACTGCTATTAGGTGGCTTTCTGTGCTCTTCCGTGCTCTGGCATATCCTGCTTGGCTATGGGCAAGCCAGAAGTATTTGTCTCGGCACGGTGGTCTGAGTTATGCTGCGTTCGGTTATGTTACGTTTGGCTATGTTAGGTTATGTTAGGTATTGCAGCTTAGACTTATGTGCTATACACTGCTATTCGGTGGATTGCTGCGCCCAACGTTACTCTACAATAATCTGCTCGTCAGTCGGTGGGCCAGCAATAGTGGTCGCGGCTCGTACGGCTATGGTATGTTGCGCTTGGTTGGGTTTGGTTTCGCTGCGTTAGGTTACGACGGCTCTGGCTTTTGTGCTCCACACTGCTATTCTATGGACTTCTGCGACCGTCTGAGCGCTATCACATTCTGCTCGCCTCCGTGGGCACCAGGAATATTGCCACGTTGGTTTGGGTTGAATGATGTTACGTATTGTTGTGTTAGGTTTGGCTATGTTTGGTCAGCATAGATTGGACTTTTGTGGTATTCACTGCTGTTAGGAAGATTTCAGCGTTCTAAATTGCTCCGCCATAATCTGCTTTGCTTTCCTGATGCCAGCAACAGCGGTCATGGCACGTAAGATTGGTTTACGTTACGTCTGCTTATGTTACGTTTGGTTAGGTTTGGAAAGGATGGCTCTGACTTTTGAGCTATACACTGCTACTCGGTGGTCTTGTGCGTTCTACCGTGCTTTAATTTGCTCCGCTTGGAACCGAGGAGGCCAGCAATGTTGGCCTCGGAACGTTAGTTTGTGACATTCCTCGTTTGGCTTGGTTAGGTTAGGTTTGGTTGGGTTATGATACCTTCGACTCTTGTGCTTTAAACTGGAATGCGGCGGATTTCTACGCTCTACTGCGATCTTGTATATTCTGGTTGGCTATGTGGAAGTCAGCAATAGACGGCCTAGGCTCGTTAGGTCGGTTTAGTTTAAATTCCCTTGCGTTATTTCTGGCCAGGTTAGGCTAGGATATCTAAGACATTTTTGCTGTGCACTGCTATTCGGTGGATTTCTGCGCTCCACTGTGATCAGGTAGGTTTAGTTTTGCTCTAGGAAAGGCCGTAATGGTGTTATCGGCACCCTATTCTGGGTTCGGCTGCGTTTGGGTGGTTTAGGTTAGGTCATGTTACCTTTACTTTTGCAATTTACACTGCAGCGCCGCGGATATCTGTGATCTACTGCGCTCCAGTTTATTCTGCTTGTGTCTGGGGAGGTCACATAGAATGGTGTAGGGCGGTTAGGTGGACTTAGGTTTCGTTCTGCTACGCTACGATCGGCTAGGTTAGGAGAGGATAGCTTTGACTTTTGTGCTATACACTGCTATTCGTTGGATTTCTGAGCTCCACTGTGATCCGATATGTTTGGCTTGACTCTGGGAAGGACCGCAATAGTTGCCTCGGCGCGTTATGTTGAGTTAGGCTACGTTTGGTTAGGTTAGGTTGGGTAGGTCAGGTAAGCATATCTATTATTTTTGTGCTTTGCACAGCAGTGCGTCGCATTTCGGCGTTCTGCTCAGCTCTGGTATACTCAGATTGTCTCTGGGGAAGCCAGGAATAGTGGTCTTGGCTCCTTATGCTGAGTAAGGCTACGTTTGGGTGGTTTAGGTTAGGACAGGTTGGGTAACGTTTAGTTAGGTTAGGTTAGGTTTGGTTAGCATATCTATGACGTTTGTGCTTTACACTGATATTCGGTGGATTTCTGCGTCCCATTGTGGTCCGATATGTACAGCTTGGCTCCCTTAAATACAGCAACAGTGTCCTCGGCGCCTTAGACTGGCCTGCTCTACGTTAGGATGTTTTATGTTAGGTCGGGTAAGGATAAGTTATCGCTGTGCTTGGCTCTGGAGATGCCAGCAAGAGTGTTCCAGGCTGGTTCGTCTGAACTAGGATACGTTTGGTTAGGTTATGCTTGTTTTGGTTAGGTTAGGATTGCTTTGGCCTACGTGGTATACACTGCCATTCGTTGGATTTCTGCGCGCTACTGTGATCCGGCATATTCTGCTTGGCACTGTGGAGGCCAGCAATATCGTTCTCGGCATGTAGAGTGTAGTTATTCTACGTTTGGTTTGGTTTCGTTAGGTCAGGTTAGGTTGGTACGTATTTGCCTTTTGCGCTATACACTACTATTTGATGGGTTTGTGCACTCTGCTGTGATCTAATATGCTCTGCCATGCTCTGGGAAAGACGGAAGCCTTAGCCGCGGCGCGATATGTAGGGCCGTGATACGATTGGGCTGGTCAGCTGTGCTTAGGTTTGGTGAGTATACCTTTGACTCTTTTGTTGTACACTTAATTGCTGCGGATTTTTGCGCTCTGCTGTGATCTAATATGTTTATCTTGGATCTGGGAGGGCCAGCGACAGAGGTATCGGCATGCTACGCAGAGTTATGCTACGTTTGGTTTGTCTAGTTTATGCCAGGGTAGGTTAGGATACCTTCGACTTTATACTCTGCTCGGGTCTGGGGAGGCCAGTAGTACTGGTTCCGTCAAGTTAGTTTCATTTATGCTACGCTGGTTATGTTACGTTTGGGTAAGGTAGGAGAGGATAGTATTGACTCTTGCGCTGTACCCTGCTCTTCGGTGTAATCCTTCGCTATTCTGTGCTCTAGTATGCTCTGCTTGGCTCCTGGGAGGCCAACAATTGTGTGCTCGGCACGTTCGGTTAAGTTAGGATTCATTTGATTATATTACGCTTGGATCTATTAGGAGTGGGTAGCTTTGGCCTTTCTGCCATACACTGCTATTCGGCGGATTTCTACACTCTACATTGTTGTACTATACTCTGCTGGACCCTGGGTATGTCAGTTACAGTGTCCCTGCACGTTAGCAAGTGTTAGGCTTCGTTTGGTTAGGTTACATTGGTCTGGGTTCGGTTTGGTTAGCCTTGACTTTTCTCCAATACACCGCGATTCTATGAATTTCTGCGCTCTACTCTCCTCTAATATGCTCTGCTTTGCTCAAGGAAGGCCAGCAATAGTGTTAGTTTCACGTTAGGCTGAGTTGTCTAACGTTTGGTTATGATACGATTGGTTAGGTTACGAGAGGGTATGCCCGACTTTTGCATTATACACTACTATTCGGTGGATACCTGCACCCTACTGCGCTCTAATATGCTCAGCTTGGCTCTACGAAGGGTTGCGATACTGCTATCGTCACGTTATTCTCAATTAGCCTACGTTCGGTTAGGTTAGGTCAGGATATCTATGACTCTTGTGCTTTACACTGCAGTCCGGTCGATTTCTACGCTCTACTGTTCTCTAGTGTTTTCTGCTTGCCTCTGCGGAGGCCACACATAGGGGTCTCAGCACGTTAGGTTGAGGTTCGTTACGTTTTTTCATGTTACGTTTGGCTATGTCAGGACAGAATAGTTCAAACTTTTGTCCTGTACACTGTTACACGGCGGATTTCTGCACCCTACTGTGCTGTAATACACTCTGCTTGGCTCTAAGGAGGCCATTAATGGTGTACACGTCACGTTGGGTAGAGTTGGTCTACGTTTGCTTACGTTACGATAGTTTGGGTCAGGTCTTCATTGGTTTGGCTTTCGTAGTTTACACTGCTATACTTTGGATTTCTGCGCTCTGCAGTGCTCCGGTATGTTCCGCTTGGCACTGGGGAGGCTGGCAATAGTGCTCTCGTCACGATAGTTTTAGCTATGCTACCTTCGGTTATATTACGTCTGGACACGACATGATGGGGTTGCTGTGACTTTTATGCTGTACGCTGCTATTCTTCGTATTTCTGCGCTCTTCATTGCTCTACCATACTCTGCCCGAGCGTGGGGTGACCGGTGATTGGCGTCCCGCCATGTTAGGTCAATTTAGGCTACCTATGGTTATGTTACGTTTGATTAGGGCAGGCGATGGTAGTATTGACTTTTGTGCTATATACTGCTCTTCGGTGAACTTCTTCGCTATACTGTTCTCTAACGTGCTTTGTTTGGCTCTGGGCAGGCCAGCAATAGCGGCCTCGGCACGTTACGTTGAGTCAGGCTACGCTTGCTTAGGCTCCGTTAGGCCATGATAGGTACGGATAGCATTAACTTTTGTGCCATACACTGCATTTTGGTTGATTTCTGCTCTCTACACTGTTCAACTGTACTCTTCTCTATTCTCGGGAGGCCAGTAATTGTGGTCCCGGCTGGTAAGTTTTATTTATGCTACGTTAAGCTATGTTACGTTTTGTTAGGGTAAGCGGGGCTAACTGTGACTTCTGCGCTGTACACTGCTATTCCGCGGATTTCTGCACTCTACTGTGCTCTAATATATTCTGCTTGGACCGAGGAGGCCAAAAATTGTGGTCTCGTCTCTGTAAGGTTTGTTAAACTACGATACGTTAGAATACGTTAGGTGGCGTTAGGTTGTGATATGATTGACTTTTGTGCTATAATCTGCAATGTGGTGACTCTGTGCTCTCTGCTGCCCCAAGGTATATTCTGCTTTGCTTATGGTATTCCAGCAATAGTCGTCTCGGCACGTTAGGTTAAGTCAGGATACGCTTGATTATACCACGTTTGGATATGTTATGGGGGGATAGCTATGACATTTTTGCTGTACACTGCTATTCAGTTGGTTTCTGCGCTCAACACGTTCCTACTATATTCTGCTCGACTCTGGGGAGGCCAGGATCAGCACGTCACGTTGAGTCACGCTGCGGTCGGTTTGGTTTGGATATGTCAGATTATGTTAGGTGATCTAAGAACTCTGAGCTATTCACCGCAATGCGGATGTTTTCTGCGAACTACTGTGCTCTAGTGTATTCTGCTTAGAGGTGGGAATGCCAGAAATATTGGCCCCGCCACGATAGGGAGAGATATGCTACGTTCGGTTATGTTACTGTTGGTGAGGTTAGGTTATGATAGTACAGAGTTTTGCGCTATACGCTGCTTTCCGCGGATTTCTGCGTTCTACTGCGTTCTAATATTCTCTGCTGGGCTCTGCGGAGGCCAGAGATAGTGATGTTGGCACGTTGGGTAGTGCTATTTTACGTTTGCTTATGTTAGGGTGGGTTAGGTTAGGTATGGACATCCTCGGCTTTTGTGCTATTCATTGCAGTGCGGTGGGTTTCTGCGCACTACTCTGCTCCAGCACATTCAACTTTTCTTTGTGGAGTCCAGCAATAGCGGTCTCGCCATGTTAGGTTGAGTTACGTTTGTGTGTGCTACGTTTGGCTAGGTTAGAACAGACTACTTTGGCTTTTGTGCTATTCATTGCTATTTGATGGATTTCTGCGCTCTAATGTGCCTTAATATGCTCCGCTTGGCTCTACGAGGGCCATCAATAGCGGTCGCGGCACGTTATGTTGTGTTATGCTACGTTTGGTTAGTTTTGGTTATGCCAAGTTAGGTAAGAGTATCCTCGACATTTGTGCTAAGCACTGCTATACGGAGGATTTCTGCGTCTTACATTGCTGCACTACACTCTGCTCGACTCTGGGGAGGCCAGCAATAGTGGTCTCAGCACGTTAGTTTGAGCTGTGCTACGACCGGTTATGTTAAGTTTGGTGAAGTTAGGATACGGTAGTTTAGACTTTCGTGGTCTACAGTGCTATCGGTGCATTTATGCGCTCTGCCGTGTTCTAATATTTCCTGATTGGCGCTGAGGAGGCCAGCAATCGTGAACTCGGCACGTTAGTTTGAGTTAGGTTACGTTTGGTTAGGTTAGGATTGTTCTGGTCAGGTTAGGATATCCTCTACACTTGTGCTACTCACTGCAATGCCGCAGGTTTCTGCGCACTACTGCGCTCTAGTCCATTCTGCATGTCTTTGTGGTGGGCCAGCAAAAGTGGTCTCGTCATGTCAGGTTGTGTTAGGTCACGTTTGACTACGATACGCTTGATTAGGTTCCAATAAGCTACTTTGTCTTTTGTGCTATACACCGCTATTCTGTGGGCCTCCGTGCTAGACGATAGTTTAGACTTTCGTGGTCTACAGTGCTATCGGTGCATTTATGCGCTCTGCCGTGTTCTAATATTTCCTGATTGGCGCTGAGGAGGCCAGCAATCGTGAACTCGGCACGTTAGTTTGAGTTAGGTTACGTTTGGTTAGGTTAGGATTGTTCTGGTCAGGTTAGGATATCCTCTACACTTGTGCTACTCACTGCAATGCCGCAGGTTTCTGCGCACTACTGCGCTCTAGTCCATTCTGCATGTCTTTGTGGTGGGCCAGCAAAAGTGGTCTCGTCATGTCAGGTTGTGTTAGGTCACGTTTGACTACGATACGCTTGATTAGGTTCCAATAAGCTACTTTGTCTTTTGTGCTATACACCGCTATTCTGTGGGCCTCCGTGCTCCAATGTTCTATAACATCCTCTGCTTGGCTCTGGGGAGGACAGTATCAGTGGCCTCGGCACGTCAGGTTGAGAAGTGTTACGTTCCGTTAGGTTAGGTTAGGTAGGCTCGGACAGGATTTCTTAGACTTTTGTACTGTAAACTGCTATTAGGTGGATTTCTGCGCTCTATATTCCTCTACTACACTCTGTTCGACAATGGACAGGCGAAAAATAGCGGCCGCGGCACGTTAGGTTGTGAAACAGGCGAAAAATAGCGGCCACGGCACGTTAGGTTGTGTTATGTCACGTTCGGTTAGGTCAGGTTAGGGTATGTTTGGTTAGGTTGGCTTCCACTTTCGTGCTATACAGTATTATTCGGTGTGTTTCTGTCGTCTACTGTGCTCTACTACATTCTTCTTGGCTATGGGCAGGCCAGGACAAGTCATTGCTGTACGTCATGTTTTGTTGTGCTACATTTGCTTGCGTTCGGTTAGGTCAGGTTATGCTAGGGTATCTACGGCTTTTGTGTTATTCACTGTAATGCGGTGAGTTTCTGCGCTCTATTGAGGTCTTGTATATTCTGCTTGTCCCTGTGGAGGCCAGCAACGGCGGTCACGACGTGTTTGGTTGCATTAGGCTCCGTTTGGTTGTGTTACGTTTGGCTTGGTTAAGATAGGCTACTTCGACTTTTGTTCTATACACTGCTATTCAGGGCATCTCTGCGCTCTAATGTTCCCTTATATGATCTGCTTGACTATTCGATTGCCACCAATAGCGGTCGCGGCACGTTATGTTGATTTACACTACGCTTCGTTAGGATAGGTTAGGTCGGTTAGGTTATGATATATTCGGCTTTTGTGCTCTACACTGCTAATCGATGTATTTCTGCGCTCTAATGTGTTCTAATGTGCTCTGCTTGTCACTACGATGGCCATCAATAGCGGTTGCCGTAAGTAATACTGAGTTATGCTAGGTTCGATTAGCTTATGTTATGCCATGTTTGGTTAGGTTATCCCCAACCTCTGTGGTTTACGCTGCTGTTCGGTGTTCTTCTGCGCTCGAAATTACGCTACTACACTCTGCTCGACTCAGTGGAGGCGTGCAATGGTGATCGTGGCAAGTTACGTTGAATTCCGTTACGTTTGGTCAAGCTTGGTTAGGCTATGTTTGGTTAGGAAAGCTTTGACTTCCGTGCTATACCTTGCTTTTCGGTGGATTTCTGTGATCTACTGTGCTGTACTACATTCTGCTCTGCTGTGGGGTGGCCAGGAGCAGCGGCCGCTGCATGTTACACTGAATTACGTCACGTTTGGTTATGTTGGGTTTGGACATCTTCACCTTGTGAGCTAATAACTACAGTTCGGCGGATATCTGCGGACAACTCCTCCCAAGTACTTTCTGCTTGTTGTTGTGGATGTCAGCAATAGTGGTCTGGTCATGTTTGGTTGAGTTAGGCTTCTTTTGGTTATGTTACGTTTTGCAAGATTAGGAGAGTCTACTTTGACTTCTGCGCCTTTCACTGTTATTCGTTCGATTTCTGTGCTCTAATGTGCTGTAATGTGCTCTGCCAGTCTCTGTGGGTGCCAGCAATATTGGTCTCGCCACGTTATATTTATATACACTACGTTTGGGTAGCTAAGTTAAGGTGAGGTTATGTCATGAATGATTGACTTTTGTGCTATGCACTGCAATGCGGTGGATTTCCGTGCTCGGCTGCGCTCCAGTATACGCTGATTGGCTCTGGCGAGGCCTGCAGTGGTGGTCTCGGCACGTTAGGTTGAGCTACGCCACGTTTGGTTATGCTACGTTTGGATGAGTTAGAACAAGACAGCCTTGACTTTTATACTATACACTGCTTTCGGTGGGTTTCTACACCTTACACTTCTCTACTATGCTCTGCTCGACTTTGGGGAGGCCAGATATAGTGGCCGCTGCAAGCTAGATTGAGTTAGGTTACGTTTAATTAAGTTGCGATTGGTAAGGTCAGTAGAGGATAGCATTGACTTTTGTGCCATACACGGCTATTCGATGGATTTCTGGGATCTGCTGAGATATAGTATGCTCTGCTTTGATCTGGGGAGGCCAGGATCTGCGGCCGTGGCGAGTTAGATCGGGATAGGTTACGTTTGGTTGGGCTAGGCTTGTTTGAGTTAGGATACTTTATCTTTGGCTTTTGCGCTCTACACTGAAATGCGGAGGATTTCCGCTCTCAAATGTGATCTAGTATGTTCTGCCTGGCTCTGTGGTGCCAATTGAAAATTGTCTCGTCATGCTAGGTTGAGATAAGCTGAGTTTGTGAATGCTACGCTAGCTGTGGTTGGGTCTGGTCCGCTCCGACTTTTCTGCGATACATTGCGATTCTATGGATTTCTGCGCTCTACCCACCACTATTATGCTCTTCTTGGGTTTTTGGAGACCAGCAATACTGGTCGCGGAATGTTAGGTTGACCTAGATTACGTTTCGTTATGTCAGGCTTAGCTGGGTTATGTATGGATAGCTATGACTTTCATGCTCAACACAGGTATCCTATGGACTTCTGTGCTCTACAGTGCGCTATCATATTCCGCTTGTCTCTGGGGACCCAGCAGTTGTGGCCGCGGCGCGTTAGGTCATGTTATGCTACGCTCGGCTAGTTTAGGATAGGTTAGGTCATGATATCACCAACTCTCGCGTTATATACTGTTAGCAGGCAGATTTCTGGGACATCCATTACATTAGGTTAGGCTATGTCAGGGTTAATTTCTGTCAGTATAGCTTCGACTTTTGTGCTATACACTGTTACTCGGTGTATTTCTGTCGTCCACTATGATCAACCACATTCTGCTTGCCTTTGTGTAGCCCGGGGGAAGTGGTCGCTGCACAATATGTTGAGATATGCCACGATCGGTTAGGTTAGCTTAGGTCAGGTTATGCTAGGATATCTACGGCTTTTCTAGTGTTCACTGCAATGCGCTGTTTTTCTGCGCTATGCTTTGCTCCAGTATTTCCTGCTTGGCCCTTGGGAGGCCAGCAATAGTGGACTCGGCACGTTATGTTCAACTGTGCTACGTTCGGTTATTATACGTTTGGGATGCTGGGACATGATAGCTTTGATGTTTGTGCTATACACTCCTATACGCCGATTTCTGCTCTCTGCTACGTTCCAATATTTTCTGCCTGCTTCTGGGGTTTCCAGCGATAATGATCTCGGCACGTTAGGTTATGTTAGGCTGTATTTGTATATGTTACGTTTGGATAGATTAGGAGAGGCTACCTTGACCTTTGTGCTATACACCGCTATTCCATGGATTTCGGGATCTATTGTGCTCTAATCTGCTCTTCATGGCTCTGCGGCGGCCAGAAATAGTGGTCTCTGCACATTAGGTTGAGCTACGTTACGTCTCGTTAGGTTATGTTAGAAGGGTTCTATTAGGATTTCCTTGACCCTTGCGCTGTACACTGGTCTTTGGTTGATT
Organism: Eufriesea mexicana; assembly: GCF_001483705.2. Classification (NCBI taxonomy): domain Eukaryota; kingdom Metazoa; phylum Arthropoda; class Insecta; order Hymenoptera; family Apidae; genus Eufriesea; species Eufriesea mexicana. The sequence continues at coordinate 61,770 of NW_016909123.1, forward strand.
TCTGCGCCCTACATTGGTGTCCCATACTGTGATCGTCTTTGGGGAGGTGGGCAATTGTGGTCATGGCACGTCAGGTTAAGTTAGGTAACGTTTGGTAAGGCTTGGTTAAGTTGGGTTAGGCTAAGTTGGGATAGTATAGCTCTGGTTTTTATGCTATACACTCTTATTCGGTGCATCTCTGTGATGTACTGTCCTCTTACACACTCTGCTTGTGTCTGGAAAGGCGAGCAATAGCGACCGTGGCACGTTAGTTTGTGTTATGATACGATCGGTTAGGTTAGGTTAGGGTATGTTTGGACAGGTTAATTTCGACTTTCGTGCTGTACACCGTTATTCGGCAGGTTTCTGTTGTCTACTGTGACCTACTACGTCCTCCTTGGATATGGGGAGGCTAGGAGCAGTGGTCGCTGCACGTTTCGTTGAGTTATGCTACGTTTTGTTAGGTTAGATATGGTCAAGTTAGGTTACGATATCCATCGGTTTTTGTGCCATTCACTGCAATGCGGTGAATTTCTGCGTACTACTGTGCTCCGGTACATTCTGCTTGTATCTGTCTGGCCAGCAATAGTGGCCTGATCATATTAGGTTGCATTAGGTTACGTTTGTGTGTGTTACGTTTGGCTAGGTTAGCATAGGCTACTCTGACTTTTGTTCTCCGCACTGCTATTTCGTGGACCCCTGCGCCTTAATGTGCTCTAATATGCTCTGCTTGGCTCTGTGGCGACAAGTAATAGTGGTTTCGGCACGTTAGGTTGTGCCGAGTTACGTACCGTTGTGCTAGGTTAGGAAGGTTTGGTTAGGATTACTTTGACTTTTGTGCTATACATTGCTATTCGGTGGATTTCTGCTTTCTGCTGTGCTCTAATATGTTCCGAGGGTCCTGCTGAGCCCAGCAATATTTGCCTCACTACGTTACGTTGAGGTACACTACGCTTGGGTAGGTTAGGTAAAGTCAGGTTAGTCTAGGGTATCTATCACATTTGTGCTTTGCAATGCAATGCTATGGATTCGTGCGCTCTACTGCGTTCTGGTATGTTCTACTTGGCTCTGTGGAGGCTAGATATAGTAGTCGCGGTACGTTATGTTGGTATGTTACGTTTGGTTGTGTTACGATTGTCTATATTAGGATAGGGTAGATTTGACTTTTGTGCTATACAGTGCGATGGGCGGATTTCTGGGCCCTGCTGTGCTCCTGTATTTTCTGCTTGGCTCTGGGGAGGACAGCAACCATGGTCTTGGCACGTTGCGTTTAGCAATGTTACCTAAGTTTATGTTACGTTTCATTAGGTTAGGATACGATAGCCTCTATCTTTGTGCCCTAAACTGCTATTTGGGGGATTTCTGTTTTGAACTGTGCTCTAGCGTGTCCTGCTTAGCTCTGAGGAGGCCTGAAAAATCGGTCACGTCACGCTATGTTGAGTTACACTATGTTCGGGTAGGTTGAGCTAGGTCAAGTTAGGCTATTGTACCTTTCACTCTTGTGCTAAGCACTGCAATCCCGTGGATTTCTGCGCTGTACTGCGCTCTGGTATATCTCCTTGGCTCTGCGGAGGTCAGCAATGGTGAACTCTGCGCGTCAGGTTCAGATACGTTACGTCCACTTATGTTACGTTTGGTTTGGTTAGGCGACGATACCCATGACTTTTGCGGTATATACAGACATTTGGTGGATTTCTGCTTTCTTGTGTACTCTAATATGTTCCTCATGGCTCTGGGAATGCCAGCAATATTGGTCCCGACACGTTATGTTGTGTTACACTACGTTTCGGTAGGTTAGCTTAGGTCAGCTTAGGTCAGGATATGTTCCACTTCTGTGATATACACGGGAGTACGGCGGCTTTCTTCGCCCTGCGGTGCTCTAGTATATTCTGCTTGGATCTGTGTAGGACAGCAACAGTAGTCTCGGCACATTAGTTTGTGTTGGGTTTCGGTCCGTGTGCTCATGTCGTGAAGGCTTGGTTAGGATTTCTATGATCTTTGTCCTGTACACTGATATACGGTTGATTTCTGCGCTCTATGTTGCTCTACTATTCTCTGCTCGGCTCTAGAGCGGCGAGTAATAGAGGTCGCGGCACGTTAGGTTGCGTTATGTTACGCTTAGGTAAGCTTGGTTAGGTTAATATTGGTTAGGGTAGCTGAGACTTTCGTGACATACACTGCTATTCGATGGATTACTATACCTACTGTGTTCTACTATGTTCTACTTGGCTCATGGGAGGCCGGAAGTAGAGGTCGTCACACGTTACGTTGAGTAATGCAACGCTTGGTTAGCTTACCTTAACTTGGTTTCGGTTTGTGTAGCTTTGACTTTGGTGCTATGCACTGCGATTCTATTGATTTCTGAGATCTACTGTCCTCTAATATGTTCTGATCGACTTTGGGGAGGCCAGCAATAATGGTCGCGGTACATAGATTTAGATATCTTACGTCTGATTATGGTAAGATTGTATATATTAGGATAGCGTATCTTCGACTTTTGTCCTATACACTGTTATTTGGTACATTTCTGCGCTCTACATTATCCTACTGTACACCGCTCGACTTTGGGAAAGCTTGCAGTGGTGTTCGTGGAACGTTTGCTTGTGTTTGGTTACGTTATGGTCGGATTAGGTTATGTTATGTTTGGTTAGGATAGCTTTGACTTTCATACTATACACACTTACGTGGTGGATTACTGTGATTTACTGTGCTGTACTATATTGTGCTTTGCTTTGGGGACGCCTGCAGCAGTGGTCGCGGCACGATATGTTTAGGTATGCTACGTTCCGCTAGGTTATGATAGTTCTGGTTAGGTCATTGTATCTTCGACATTTGTGCCATTCAGTGCAATGCAGTGCATTTCTGCGCACAGCTGTGCTCCATTACATACTACTTGACTCAGTGAAGGACTGGAATTGTGGTCTCGTCATCTTAGCTTGTGACAGGATGCGTTTGGGTATGCTACTTTTGGCTAGGTTATGATATGCTACTTTGACTTTTGCGCTTTATACTGCTCCTCGGTGAATTTCTATGATCTACTGTGCTCTAATACCTTCTGATTTGCTATGGAGATGCCAGGGGCAGTGGTCGCTGCACGCTACGTTGAGTTATGCTACTTTCGGCTAAGTTAGATTAGTTCCAGTTATTTCTGTTTATCTGCGGCTTATGCTCTATTCTCTGCAATGCTGTACATTTCTGCGCACTACTGTGCTCTAGTCCATCCTGCTTGTCTCTGTGGAGGTCAGGAATGGTGGTCACGTCATGTTAGCTTCAGTTATGTTACGCTTGGTTGTGTTACGTTTGGCTATGTTAGGATAGGCTACTTTCACTTTTGCGCTATCCACTGCTATTCGGTGGATTTCTGCTCTCTGATGTGCTCCACTATGCTCTGCTTGGCTCTGTGGTGTCCAGTAGTAGTCGTTTCGTCTCCTTAGGTTGAGATATGCTATGTTCGGATATGCTACGTTCGAGGTGGTTGGGATACGATAGTATGGACATTTGTGCTATACACTGCTCTCAGTGCATTTCTGCGCCCCACTGCGTTCTAATATTTTCTCCTTGTATCTGGGAGTGCCTGCATTACTGGCCTCGGAAATTTGGAATGGTATGCGTTGCGTTGGGTTAGCTTAGGAAAGTTCTATTCCCGTAAGGGTTCCTTCGATCTTCATGCCATAATCCGTTGTTCGGTGGACTTTTGCGTGCGACATTGCTGTACGACATTCTGTTTGGCCTTGCGAGGCACCAAGTAGTTTTCGCAGCACGTTACTCTGTGGCAGGCTACGTTTGGTTATGCTACCTCAGCTTGGGATAGGTCTGGATAGATATGATTTCTGCGCTCTAATGTGCTCTAATGTCCTCTGCCTGGCTCAAGGTTTGCCAAAGATAGTGGTCTCGACACGTTAGGATGTGTTAGGTTACGTACCGTTAGGTTAGGTTAGGAATGTTCGGTTAGGATTTCTCCGACTTTTGTGCTGTACGCAGCTGTTCTGTGGATTTCTGAAATCTACATTGCTCTACTACACTCTAACCGTCTCTGGGGAGGAGAGAAGTAGTGGTCGTAGCACGTCAGGTTGAGGTGGGTTATATTTGGTTATGTTAGGTTAGCCTCAGTTTGGTTACGGTGGATTTGACTTCCGTGCTATACACTGTTTTTCGTCGGATTTCTGCGCTCGAATGTGCTCTACTATATACTGCTTGGCCATGGGGAGTCCAGCAATAATGCCTTCGGCACGTTAGGTTGTGTTGTACTCCGATCGTCTAGGTTATGTTATATCAGATAAGGATTGGATACCTTCGACTTTTGATATATACACTGATATCCGTAGGATTTCCTACCTCTACATTGCTCTACTATCATCTGCTCGACAATGGGGTGGCGAGCAGTAGTGGTCGTATCACGTTAGTTTGAGTTAAGATACGTTTGGTGCGGTTGGGTTAGGCTATGTTTGGCTACTGTAGCCTTGCCATTCAAGTTAATCTCTGTTAATTGGTGGATTTCTGTGACCTACTGTGCTCTACTTCACTCTGCTTGGCTCTGGGGAGGTCCGGAGCAATGGTCGCGGCAAGATACTTTGAGCTATGGTACGTTTGATTAGGTTGGGATGGGAAACGTTAGGCTTGGATATCCACGGCTTTTGTGCTACATAGAGCAAACCGGTGGATTACTGCGCTCTATTGTGCTATTGCACATTTTGCTTGCCTCTGTGGAGGTCAGCAATAGTGGTATCGCCATCTTAGGTTGAGACAGGATACGTTTAGGTATGTTGCGTTTGGCTAGGTCAGGATATGCTACTTTAACCTTTGTGCTATACACTGCTGTTCCTTAGGATTTCCGCGCTCTATTGTGATCTAATATGCTCTGCTTGGCTCTGTGGTGGCCAGTAATGGTGGTCTCGGCGCGTTCGGTTGGGTAAGATTATGTTTGCGTAGGTTCGGTTATGCTAATTTTGGCAATAATGGCTTTAACTTTCGTGCTATGCACTATTTTC
>NW_016909124.1:0-255 GCF_001483705.2 Eufriesea mexicana
AGAGCGCGAACATCTTCCGAAGAGTAGTGCATAGCACAGAAGTGAAAGAAATCCTAACCAAACCTTCCTAACCAAACACAACGACACGTAACCCAACTCTAGCTGAAGTGCCGGGAGTAATATTACTGGCCGCCCTGCGCAAGGCAGAAAACATCAGAGCACAGTAGTGCCCAGAAGTTCACCTAATATCAGCGTATGACACAAAAGTCTAAGCTATTCTCTCCTAACCAAAACAAACGTAACATAAGCAAACGT
>NW_016909125.1:0-6876 GCF_001483705.2 Eufriesea mexicana
ATAGTGGTGCCGTCAGGTTAGGTTGAGATAGGCTACGTTCGGTTAGGTTATGTTAGCATTGGTCAAGTTTGGATAGCTTTGACCTTTCTGCTATACCCTGCGATCCTTTGGATTTCTGCTTTGCCCTGTGGGAGCCAGGAAATGCGGCTGCAGCGCGATTGGTTGAGTTGGGCTACGTCTTCTAGGCTGGGTTTTGTTTGGGTTGGATAATGATATTTTTATCTTTTGTACTCTAGGCAGCAATGCGCTGGATTTCTGCGCTCTACTGTACTCGATTATGCTCTGAGAAGCTCCTGGGAGGCCATAAGTTTTGGTCTCGGTACGTTAGGTTGAAATTGGCTACGTTTGGTTAGGTTACGTTTGCTCTGGTTAGGTTTTGATGCCTTCCTCTTTTCTGCTGTACACAGCGATTCCACGGATTTCTCCCCTTAATTATGGTCTGCTTGGATCTGTGGAGTCCAATAATACTGATCGCGTCACGTTGGTTTGAGATAGATTACGTTTGCTTATGTTAAGTTGAGTTGTGCTTGGTTAGGGTAGCTTCGACTTCTGCGCTTATCACTGCCATTCAATGGACTTCTGCGCTCTACTGTGATCTTTCCTATTCTGTTTGTCCATGGGGACGTCAGCAATAGCCGTAGCATCACGACAGGTCGGGTTATGTTACGTTCGGTTAGGTCAGGTCAGGTTATGTTTCGACAGGATATCCATCGCATTTGTGATTTGAGTTGCAATGCGCTAGATTTCTGCGCTCTGCAGTGCTCTAGTGCATTCTGCTGGGCTCTTCGGAGTCCAGCAATAGTGGTCTCGACACGTTAGTATGAGTTATGTTGAGTTTGGTCATGCTGCGTGTCGTTAGATTAGGGCAAGAGAGCTACAACTTTTGCCACAACCCTGGTGTGCTCTAAAATGTTCTGCTCGTCCCTGGGGAGGACAGGAATAGTTTTGCGGGCTCGTTACGATTAGCTATTCTACGGTTGGTTGGGTTAGGTATGGTTTGGTTTGGTAAGAATGGCTTTGGCTTTTGTGCTATACGCTGCCATTCGTTGGGTTACTGCGCTCTGCGGTGCTCTAATGAGTTCTGCTTGGCCGTGGGGAGGCAAGTATTAGTGGTCTCGTGACGTTACGTTTACTTAGGCTACGTTCGGTTATGTTAAGTTCGGTTTGGTTAGGACAGGTTATCTTCGACTATTGTGATATGCACTGCGATCCGCTGGAATCCTGCGCTCCAAATTGCTCTACTATACTCTGCTCGGCACTCGAGGTTTGGTCATGATGGCATTGACTTCTGTGCCTTACACTGCAATGCGGCGAATTTCTGCGCTCTACTGTGCTCCGGTATTTTCCGATTGGCCCCGGGGATGTCAGCAATAATGGTCTAGGCACGCTAGGTTGAGTCATATTACGTTTGTTTATGTTGCACTTGCTTAGTTTAGGACAGGATAGATCTGACTTTTGCGTTGTACGCTGCTGCTCGATGGATTTCTGCGCTCTACTGTTGTATAATATGCTCTGCTTTGCACTGGGATGCCTGCAATAGTGTTCTCGGCACGTTACGTTGAGTTAGGTGGCGTTTGGTTAGGTTAGGCTTTTCTGGGTCATGTTAGGATGGCCTTGACTCTTCCGCTATACATTGCCATTCTTCTGACTACTGCACTCTACTCTGCTTTAATATGCTATGCTTCGCGGCGGGGAGGCCAGGAATAGTGTTGTAGACACGTTAGGTCGGATATGGTTTCGTTTGGTTATGTCACGTTTGGTTAGGTTAGGGTCGGTCATCATTGACTATTGTGCCATACACTGCTATTTAGCGGATTTCTACGCTCTACATTTTTTGTACTCTACTCTGCTGGACTCTGGGGATACCAGGAACATTGGTCGCGGCACGTTACGTTGGGTTATGTTACGTCCGGCTGTGTTACCGTTGGATAGGTTACGACAGGATAACTTTGACTTTAGTGCATTTATCTGCTATTAGGCGGACTCCTGCTCCCTACAATGCTTCAATTTTTTCAGCTTGCCTCTGGGAAGGCCAGAAATGGTGGTCTCGGCACGTTTTATAGAGTCATGTTACGTTTGGTTATGTTCGGTTGGGCAACGTTTGGTTAGAGTAGCTTCAACTTTTGCGTAGCGCACTGCTGTTCGGTGGATCTCTGCGCTCTACTGTGCTCTAGCATGCCCTGCTCAGCTCTGGGGATGGCAGAAATAGTGCTCTTGGCACGTAATTTGGAGTTAGGCTATGTTTGGCTATGTTCTGTTGGATTGAGATCGGTATGGGTGTCTTTGACTTTTCTGATATACACTGCGATTCTATGGATTTCTGCTTTCTGCTGTGCTGTAATATGTTCTGCTTCACTCTGGGGAGGCGAGTGACAGTCATCGCGGCACATCTAGTTAATTTAGGGTACGTCTGGTTATGTTAGGTTCCATAGGTTAGGAGAGGGTAGCATTGACTTTAGTGCCAAGACCTGCTATTAAGTACACTTCTGAGTCCTACAGTGCTCTAATGCATTCTGCTTGTCTCTGGGAAGTCCATCAGTAGTGGTCGCGGCACGTTAGGTTGTGTTATGTTGCGTTTGGTTATGATAAGTTTGGCTTGGTTAGGGAAGGATAACCTTATCTTTAGTGCCATAGCCTTCTATTAGGTGTATGTCTGCGTTCTACAGTGCTCTAGCGCTAGCAGCTTGGCTCTGGGAGGACCATCGGTAGTGGTGTCGTCACGTTTTGCTGAGTCAGGTTAGCTTCGGCTAGGTTGTGTCATGACAAGTTTGGTTTGGATGGCATTTATTTTTGTACTATACACTGCTATTCGGAGGATATCTGCGCTCTACTGTGCTCTAGTGTATCATGCTCGCCTCTGGGGAGGGCAGCAACAGCTTTCTCGGCACGTTAGTTTGAGTTAGGCTATGTTCGGCTATGTTCTGTTTGTTTGGGTTAGGCTTAGGTAGTTTTGACTTTTCTGATATACACTACGTTTCTATGGATTTTTGCGCCCTGCTCCCCACTAAAGTGTTCGTTTTGGTCCTGGGGAGGCCAGTAACAGTGGTCGCTGCACGTTAGGTCATGTTAGGTTACGTTCGGTTGTGTTACGATTCATTAGGTTAGGTGAGGATGTCTCTGACTTTAGTGCTATTGTCTGCTATTAGTTGGATTTAGGCTCCCTACAGCGCCCAAATATTTTCAGCTTGGCTCTGGGAAGGCCATCGAAAGTGGTGTCGTCACGTTATGCTGAGTCAGATTAGTTACGGCTAGGTTGTGTTATGACAAGTTTGGCTAGGATAGCATTAACTTCTTTGTTGTACACTGCTATTCGGTGGATTTCTGCGTTCTACTGCGCTCTAGTATGCCCTGCTTGGCTCAGGAGGGCAGCGATAGCTGTCTCGGCACATTAGGTTCAGCTATGCTGCGTTCGGTTATATTACGTTTGGATGGGTTAGGATAGGATAGCTTTGAATGTTCTGCTGTACACTGAGACTCTATTCATTTCTGCGCACTGCTCTCCTCTATATGTACCACATACCTCTGCGGAGGTCAGCAGTAGTTTTGGTGGCACGATATGTTTAGTTAGGCAACGTTTGCTTCGGTTATGTTATGTAAAGTTTGGCTAGGGTAGCTCTGACTTTTGTGCTGAACACTGCTATTCGGTGGATTTCACCGCTCTACATTGCCAAACTATACTTTGCGCGTCTCCCGGGATGAGAGGAGTAGTGCCCGTGGCTCGTTAGTCTCTGTTAAGCTGCGTTCGGTTATGATACGCTTGGTAAGGCTATGATAGGATAGCTTTGACTTGTGTGCTGTTCACTGATGATTGGTATATTCCTACGCTCTTCACTGCTCTGCTATATTCCGCATGACCCTGGGGAGACCAGCAATAGTGTTCCTGGCACGTTAGGATTTGTTAGGGAACGTTCGGTTGGGTTAGGTTGGATTACGTTTGGCTATTATGGAAATGACTTTTGTGTTATACACTGCTATTGGGTGAATTCCTGCGCTCTATAGTGCTCTAATAATTTCTGCTAGGCTCTGGGTAGGCCAGAGATAGCGGCCTAGGCTTATTGCGTTTAGTTATTCTACGTTCGGTTACGTTAGGTTTGGTCAGGTTGGGTTAGGATATCTTTGACTCTTGTCCTATACACTAATATACGCTGGCTTTCTGTGTTCTACTGTGCTCCAGTATATTCTGCATGGCTCTGTGGAATCCAGAAATAGTGGTCCAGGCACGTTAGGTTCAGTTACTCTACGTTTGGCTAGGTTAGGTTATGTCGGGTTAGGGTAGGATAACTTTCGCTTTTATGCTGTACATTGTAATTTGGTGACTTTCTGCGCTCCGCAAGGCTCCGGTATACTCTGCTCGATACTGGGGATGCCAGTAATAGATGTCACAGCACGATAGGCTGTGTTAGGCTACGTTTGGTAAGATTATGACCGGTTAGGTTAGGATGGGCTATGTTTGGTTAGGTTCGCTTTTGCTTTGGTGCTATAAACTGTTGTTCGGTGGATTCCTGTCCTCTTCTGCGTTCTGCTCTAATCTGCTGGAGCCTGGTGTGGTCAGCAATAGTGGTCGCAGCGCGTTACGTTTTCAATGGCTACGATAGGTTAGGTTAGGAAAGTTTGGGTTAGGTTTGGGTATCTGTGACTTTTCTGCGATTCTATTGACATTTACGCCCTACTCTCCCCTAATATGTTGAACATGCCCTGGAGAGGCCAGCAACAATGGTCGCGTCAGGTTAGGTTGAGTTAAATTACGTTTGCTCATGTTAGAATTTGCTAGGAAAGGGCGGGATATCTTTGACTTTTGTGCTATACACTGCTATTCGATGGATTTCTGCACACTACTGCGCTCTAGCGTGCTCTGCTTTGCATTGGGGAGGAGAGCAATAGCGGTCTCGGCACGATACATTGTGTTATGTTACTTTCTGTTATGTCACGGTGGGCTATGTTAGGAAGGGACAGCTATAGGTTTGACACTATAGACGCCTATTAGGTGGACATCTGCGCTCTACTGTGCTCTAATATATTCTGCTAGTCTCTGGGGAAGCCAGCAATAACGTTAGTGGCACGTTTGATTGAGTTATTTTCCGTTCGCTTTGGCTAGGTGTGGATAAGTTTGGTGATGATGTGTATGGCTTCTCGTGCTACACACTGCTATTCTGTACATTCCTGCGCTGTAGTGGGCTCTAGTATGTTCTGCTCGGCTATGCGCGGGCCAGCTGTACATGTCACGACACTTTAGTCTGCGTTACGTTACGTAAGGTTATTTGACCCTTGGAGAGGTTTGGATAGGGTAAATTTGAATTTTGTGTTATTCACTGCCCTTCGGTGGATTTCTGCGCTCTACTGTGCTGTACTATGCTGTGTTTGGCCCTACGTGCCCAGCAATATTGGTCGCGGCACGTTATGTTGAATTAGGCTATGTTTGGTTAGGTACTGTTGGTTCGGATTAGGCACGGGTAGCTTAGACCTTTCCGATATACACAGAGATTCTATGTATTTCTGTGCTCAACTTTGCACTAACATGTTCTGCTTGGCTCTGCGCATGCCAGCAACCGTGACCGCGGCATGTCAGGTTGTGTTAAGTTACTTTCGGTGGGGAAAGGTTAGGACATATTGGGTTAGGGCATATTGGACTTTTGTGCTACACGCAGCAATGCGGCGAATTTCTGCGCTCTGCTGCGCTCCAGTAAATTCTGCTTAGCCCAGGGTAGCCAAGCAATAGTTCTCTCAGCACGCTAGGTTCAGGTAAGCTACGTTCTATTACGTTACGTATGGATATGTCAGGACGTTGTGGCTTCGAATATTCTACTATGCACTGCGATTCTACTGATATCCGCCCTTTACTCCCCTCGAATGTGTTCTACTTGGCTCTGGTGGGGGCAGCAATAGTGGTCTCGGCACGTTAGGCTGAGCTATGTTGTTTTTGGTTAGGCTACGTTACGATGTGTTAGGTTAGGATAGCTTAGACTTTTGTTCTACACGCTGCTACTCTATGGACTTCTGTGTTCTGTAATGCGCTACCACACATTGCTTGTCTCCGTGGACTCCAGGAATAATGCTCCCGGCAAGCTAGGTTGAGTTATGTTACGTTTGGTTGTGTTAGACTTCGATAGGTTTGGTTGAAACAGATATGACCTTCGTGCTATACAGAGTTGCCGGCCGATTTCAGCGTTCTACATTGCACTGCTATACTCTGCTTAGCTCTCGTGAGGCCAGCAATAGCTGTCGTGGCACGTTTGTTTGTGCTACGCTACCTCTGCTTATGTTACGTTTGGCTAGGTAAGGATAGGATTGCCTTCACTATTGGGTTACACACTGCCATTCGGTGGATTCCTGTGCTCTACTCTCCTTTAGTGTTCTCTGGTTATGCCTGGGAAGGCCAGCAATTGAGTTGTCGGCGCGTTAGGCTGAGTTATGCGGCGTACGGTTAGGCTAGGTTTGGCTAGGATAGTATATGGTAGCTTTGACATTCGTGCTGTACACAGATATGCGGTTGATTTCTGCGCTCTACTGTGGCCTAATATGTTATGCTTGGATGAGGGATGGACAGCAGTAGTGGCCCTGGCACGTTTGCTTGTGCCAGGTTACGTTTGGTTGGCTTAGGTTTGGCAAAGTGTTTGTTGGGATGGCTTTGAGTTTTGTGCTTTACAAAGCTATTCTGTCGACATCTGAGCCCTGCATTACTCTACTGGCATCTTCTTGATTCTGGGGAGGCTAGCAATAGCGGTCGAGGCACGGTTGTTCGAGTAACGTTACGTGCGGTTAGGTTAGGCTAGGTTTAGTTTGGTTAGGCTACGTTATGTCAGGATGGCTTTTACTATTGGGCCAGACACAACTGTACGATGTATTTCTGCGCCCTACTGTGTTGTAATATTCTCTGCT
>NW_016909125.1:6904-11916 GCF_001483705.2 Eufriesea mexicana
ATTTCTGCGCTCTGCTGCGCTCCAGTAAATTCTGCTTAGCCCAGGGTAGCCAAGCAATAGTTCTCTCAGCACGCTAGGTTCAGGTAAGCTACGTTCTATTACGTTACGTATGGATATGTCAGGACGTTGTAGCTTCGAATATTCTACTATGCACTGCGATTCTACTGATATCCGCCCTTTACTCCCCTCGAATGTGTTCTACTTGGCTCTGGTGGGGGCAGCAATAGTGGTCTCGGCACGTTAGGCTGAGCTATGTTGTTTTTGGTTAGGCTACGTTACGATGTGTTAGGTTAGGATAGCTTAGACTTTTGTTCTACACGCTGCTACTCTATGGACTTCTGTGTTCTGTAATGCGCTACCACACATTGCTTGTCTCCGTGGACTCCAGGAATAATGCTCCCGGCAAGCTAGGTTGAGTTATGTTACGTTTGGTTGTGTTAGACTTCGATAGGTTTGGTTGAAACAGATATGACCTTCGTGCTATACAGAGTTGCCGGCCGATTTCAGCGTTCTACATTGCACTGCTATACTCTGCTTAGCTCTCGTGAGGCCAGCAATAGCTGTCGTGGCACGTTTGTTTGTGCTACGCTACCTCTGCTTATGTTACGTTTGGCTAGGTAAGGATAGGATTGCCTTCACTATTGGGTTACACACTGCCATTCGGTGGATTCCTGTGCTCTACTCTCCTTTAGTGTTCTCTGGTTATGCCTGGGAAGGCCAGCAATTGAGTTGTCGGCGCGTTAGGCTGAGTTATGCGGCGTACGGTTAGGCTAGGTTTGGCTAGGATAGTATATGGTAGCTTTGACATTCGTGCTGTACACAGATATGCGGTTGATTTCTGCGCTCTACTGTGGCCTAATATGTTATGCTTGGATGAGGGATGGACAGCAGTAGTGGCCCTGGCACGTTTGCTTGTGCCAGGTTACGTTTGGTTGGCTTAGGTTTGGCAAAGTGTTTGTTGGGATGGCTTTGAGTTTTGTGCTTTACAAAGCTATTCTGTCGACATCTGAGCCCTGCATTACTCTACTGGCATCTTCTTGATTCTGGGGAGGCTAGCAATAGCGGTCGAGGCACGGTTGTTCGAGTAACGTTACGTGCGGTTAGGTTAGGCTAGGTTTAGTTTGGTTAGGCTACGTTATGTCAGGATGGCTTTTACTATTGGGCCAGACACAACTGTACGATGTATTTCTGCGCCCTACTGTGTTGTAATATTCTCTGCTCTGGCCTGGGGGAGGGGGGCAGCAATTGAGGTCTCGGCCCGTTAGGTTGAGTTACAGGTTGCGTTCTGTTAGGTCACGTTTGGTTAGGTTAGTATAGGGTAGCCTTGGCTTTTGTGCCCTACACTGGCATTCAGTGAATTACTACGCTCTGCATTGATCGACTATATACTATATACTCTGCGCGACTATCGGGATGCCAGCAATAGTGGTCGCTGCACATTACGAAGAGTTCGGCATTGGTGCCGTTACGTTTGTTTAGGCTAGGATAGGGCACCTTTGACTTTTGTGCGGCATACAGCTTTTCGGTGGATTTCTCCTCTCTGCTGTGCCCTAATATGCTCAGTTTTGCTCCGAGGAGGCCAGAAATAATGGCCGCGGCATGCTAGGTTTAGTTAGGTTGCGTTTGGTTGGGTTATGTTATGCCAGGTTTGGGTAGAATAGCTATTACTTTTGTGCTATGCACTGCAATTCGGTGGATATCTGCTCCCCACTCTGCTCTAATTGCTCTGCTTGGCTCTGTGGACGATAGCAATACCGGTCCCGGCAAGTTAGTTTGAACTATGCTACGTTTCATTGGGTTATGTTAGTTCGGGTTAGGTTTGGACAGCTTTGACTTTCGCGGTATACACTGCGAATCGGTTGATTTTTGGTCTCTATTGTGCTCCAATATGTCCTGCTTCGCTCTGGAGAGGACAGCAATGGTTGTCGCGGCACGTTTCGTTGAGTTAGGTTACGTTTTGTATGATTAGGTTAGGAAAAGATACGTTAGGGTGGCTTTTGGGTTCGTGCAATACTCCGCTATACAGTGGATTTCTGCGCTGTACTGTGCTTTGACATTCTCTGCTTGGGGATGTGGAGACCTGCAATGGCGGTCCCGTGACGTTAGGTTGTGGCACGTTACGTTCGGTCGTGCTACTTTTGGTCTGGTTAGGAGGGGATATATATGACAGTTGTGCTACACACTGATATTCAGTGCAGCTCCGCCCTCTACTGAGCGCCGTCACACCCTGCATGTCTCTGGGGATGCCAGGAAAAGTGGTAGCGGCAGGTCATGTTGAGCTATGTTCAGTTTGTTTAGGCTTGGCTTGGATACGTTTGGCTGGGGTGGCTTTGACATTGTGCTATACACTGCTGCTATTCGGCCGATTTTAGGGCTCTACTGTACTCTAGTATATTCTGCGTGGGCCTGGGGAGGCTAGAAATGGTGTTCTCGGCACGTTAGGTTGAGTTATGTTACGTTTCGTTCGGGTAGATTTGGAATGCTTGGTTAGGATTTCTATGACTTTTGAGCTATACACTGCCTTTGGTAGATTTCTGCGCTCTACGTGGCTCTACTATATTCTGCTTGGTTCTGGGGTTGCCAGCAGAAGTGGTCGCTGCTTTATGTTCGGTTATGCTACGTTTGGTTGGGCTAGGCTACGCCAGGCTATGTTAGGGTATCCTCGACTTTTGTGACATACACTGTTATTCGGTGGATTCCTGCGCTCTACAATGCTCAACTATATTATGCTCGTCTCTGGGGAGACGACCAATAGCGCCCGCGGCAAGTTAGTTTGAGTTTGGGTACGTTTGGTTAGGTTGGGTCCCTTTACGTTTTGTTAGGCTGGACTTGGCTTTTGTTCTATACACTGCTATACGGTAGATATCTGCGCGCCACTGTGTTCTAATATGTTCTGCTTGGCACTGTGGAGGGCAGAAATATGGGTCTCGACACGTTATGTTGTGTCAGGCTACGTTTGGTTGGGTTAGGCTGCATGAGGTTGGGTTAGGATATCCTGAACGTTTGTGCTTTACACTGCAGTGCGTCGGATTTCTGCGACCAACTGCGCTTTAGTATATTCTGCTTGACTGTAGGGGGTGCGGGGGTCAGCAGTACTGGTCTAGGCACGTTAGTTACAGACAGGCTGCGTTTGGTCAGGTTATGAGAGCTACGGTTAAGTTCGAGTAGCTTAATCCTTTCGGCTATTCACTGCGATTCCATGGATTTGTTATCTCTACTCTACCCTGATATGTTCCGCTTGACACTCTGGAGGTCACCAAGAGTGGTCGCGCCTCGTTATGTTGGGTTAGGCTACGTTTGTTTGGGTTAGGGGGACTGGCTTTCACTTTTGTGCTCTACAATGTATTTCGGCTGATGTCCGCGCTCTACTGTGCTCTGGCATGTTCTGCTTGGCGCTGCGGAGATCAGAAATACTGGCCTCGTCTCGTTAAGTTTAGTTAGCCTACGTTTGGTTAGGTTAGGTTAAGTCATGCGAGGTTAAGTTATCTTTGACGTTTGTGCCATTCGCTGCTCTTGTGAGGCTTTCCGCGCTCTTCTGTTCTCTAGTATATTCTTCTTGGCACTGGGGAGGCCAACAACAGTCGTCCAGGCACGTTAGGTTGGATTATGTTGTGCTAGGTCATGTTACGTTCGGTTATGTTAGGTCAGTATAACTCTGACTTTTGCGCTATAAGCTGCTATTCGGTGGATCTGTGCGCTGTAAATTGCTCTACAATACTCTGCTCGACACTGATGTGGCCAGCAATGGTGGTCGTGGCACGAAAGGTTGAGATATTTTATGTTCGTCCATTTCAGATTCGGTTAGTGTAGGGGACGACAGCTTTTACTTCTGTGATATACCCTGCTATTCGGCGGATTTCCACGCTCTACTGTGCTCTAATATGCTCTGCTTGTCTCTGAGGAGGCCAGCAACAGTGTTCTCGGCTCGATAGGTCGAGTCAGATTACGCTTGTTCGGGTCAGGCTACTTTGAATTAGGTTAGGATAGCATTAACTCATGTACTCAACACTGCTATGATATGGACCTCTGGACTCTACTGTGCTCTTTCGTAATCTGCTTGTCTCTGGGGACGCTACCAATAGTGGTAGCGGCACGCTCGGTTGTGTTACGTTACGTATGGCTTATTTAAGTTAGGTTAGGTATGGGCAGGTTGTCATTCACTTTTGTTCTGCACACTGCTTTTCGGTGGATTTCTACGCTCTACATAGCTCTACCGTACTCTGCACCGCTCTTGGGTGGGCTGTACTAGTTCCCCTTAATGTTAGCTGGCGTTAGGCTGCTGTTTGTTAGGTTACGTTTGTCCGCGATAGATTATGATAGCTTTGACTTTCGTGTCATACAGTGTTATTCTGTGGAAACGTGCGATCTACTGTGCTCTAGCGTATTCTGCGTGGCCCCGGCAGTCCTGCAATAGTGGTCGCGTCTCTTCATGTTTAGTTAGGCTTCGTTTGGTTAGGTTAAGTTTGCCTGCGTTAGGCTCGGGTGCCATTGACTTTTACCCTATACACTGCGACTCGGTTTATTTCTGCTCTCTGCAGATATCTAATACGTTCTGCTTGGCTCTGGGCGGTCAGAAGTAGTGGTCGCGTCACGTCAGGTTGAGCTACGTTACGTTCGTTTATGATATGATTGGTTAGGATAGGCTAGGGTAGCTTCGACTTTTGTGCTATACATTGCTATTCGGTAGATTTCTACGCAAACCTGTGCTCTAATACGCTCTGCTTGGCTTTGGGGGGCGGGGGGCAGCAATAGTGTTCCCGGCACGTTAGGTGGGGTTATGTTACGTTCGGCTAGATTACGTTTGTTTGGGTTATGTATGGATAGGTTTGACTCGTACGCTATACACTGCTATCCGGTGGATTTCTGCGCTCTACTGTGCTCTAATATGTCCTGGTTTGCTCTGGGTAGGTCAGCAATAGTGGCACAGGCACGTTAGGCTTTGCCGGGTTAAGTTTGGTTAGGACAGGTTATGCAATGTTTGGTTAGGATGGCTTTGCCTTCTGTGTTATACA